>NC_055997.1:109563713-109642820 GCF_018446385.1 Zingiber officinale
CAAAAAGAACAATCAAATCACAAGGAAAAAAAAACAAAAGAACACAACTTCGAAAAATATATTCGAAATACTAGAACGTAAGCCTCTTGTATTTGGTATTATTTCCATAAATAACTAGCATGATGCGGAAAAGAAAAATTACTAGTTATACCTTCTAGAAAGACCTCTTGATCTTCTACCGTATTCCTCTTCTAACCTCGGACGTTGTGTGGGCAACGATCTTCCGAGATGAGAAACCACCAACCACCTTCTTCTCCTCCTAGCTAGGTTCGGCCAACAATAAGGAAGCTTCACCAAGGAAGAAGATCAAAACACCAACCAAGCTCCAAAAGATGATAACTTTCTCTCCTTCTTCTTCTTCTTCTCTAAGTAGTATCCGGCCACCACAAGAGCTCCAAGGGGAGAAAGAGGTTCGGCCACCACAAGAAGAAGAGAGGGAGAGGATGATGGCCGGCCACACCAAGGCACAAAAGAGGGAGAGAAATAATAGAGGTTGTCTCTCATGAAGGCACCCTCACCCCTTCTTTTATATTCCTTGGCCTAAGCAAATTAGGAAATTTAATTACAATAAAATTTCCTTAATTTCCTTGACATGATTTAATTGAGAAAAATAAAATAAAATTTCCCCAATTAAATTCTAATGGCCGGCCACATCATGAAATCAAATTAGACAAGTTTCAATCAACAATTAAAACTTTCTAATTTGTTTCCAGAAATTTTAAAATTAAAATTTCTCTTCAAAATCTCTTCATGGTTGATAAAAAGAAATTTCCATAATTTTAATTTTACAACATGTGAATAATTTTTAAAGAGAAAATAAAATATCTCACCAATCTACAAATAAGGAAAGAGATCTAATATCTTTCTTTAATCTTTTGTAGATCTTTTACAAGAGAGATAATTTAATTTTAATTCTCTTTAATAAATTATATCTTCCACATAATAAAAATTAAAATTAAAATTCTTTTTTAATTTAATTTGGCCGGCCCCTCTAGCTTGGGTTCAAGCTAGGGCCGGCCACCCCAATTTATACCTAGGCCGGCCCTAGCTTGGTTCCCAAGCTAGCTTGGCCGGCCCCCTTTAGGTGGGTATAGAAGGTGGATATAGGTGGGTATAGTACTCTATAAATAAGAGGCTACGATAGGGATCGAGAGGAGGAATTGGTTTTGGTCTCCCGATAAAATTAAGCATCCCGTGTTCGCCCCGAACACACAACTTAATTTTATCAATAATAATTCATTCCACTAGAGAACTATTATTGAACTACCGCACCAATCCCAAATTACATTTTTGGGCTCCTTCTTATTATGAGTGTATTAGTCTCCCTGTGTTTAAGATATCGAATGCCCACTAATTAAGTGAGTTACTGACAACTCATTTAATTAATATCTTAGTCCAAGAGTAGTACCACTCAACCTTATCATCATGTCGGACTAGGTCTACCTGCAGGGTTTTACATGACAATCCTTATGAGCTCCTCTTGAGGACATTATCAACCTAGTATCTCTAGGACACAGTTTCCTTCTATAATCAACAACACACACTATAAGTGATGTCATTTCCCAACTTATCAGGCTTATTGATTCATCGAACTAAATCTCACCCATTGATAAATTAAAGAAATAAATATCAAATATATGTGGTTGTTATTATATTAGGATTAAGAGCACACACTTCCATAATAACCGAGGTCTTTGTTTCTTTATAAAGTCAGTATAAAAGAAACGACCTCAAATGGTCCTACTCAATACACTCTAAGTGTACTAGTGTAATTATACAGTCAAGATAAACTGATACCTAATTACACTACGACCTTCTAATGGTTTTTTCCTTTCCATTTTGGTCGTGAGCTGCTGTTTATAATTTATAAGGTACTGATAACATCATCTTCTGCATGTGGCACCACATACTATGTTATATATAGTATAAATTAATTGAACAACTACATTTATCACAAATGTAGACATTTGACCAATGTGATTCTTATTTCTAGATAAATGTTTTATACCAAAAGCTAGGCTTTTAGTATACATTCTAACACCAGATGCCCAGAACACCCTATATAAGGGGTGGCAAGGGCGCCCCTCTCCTTGCACCTCACCCTTCCATTTCTTGCAAAGGTTCTCTCTGAACCTTAACGCGAGAGGGATTGACAATTAAAATTTTCCTTCCTTCTTCGGTTATTACGCCACTGCTCGTCAACCGAGGTTATCATTTCTAGTATTCTTATTCATGATGCCTCGGTAAATTTTTTTCCCTTCTCAAGTTTCCAAAATGCTTCATTTTTATATTTTATGCTTAGTTTAGTTTTTTTTTATAATTTAAGAAACGTTCTAGATCTGGTGTTGGACCCTCTACTACTAGTACTAACCCTAGGTTCCCTATTGACGAACTTATGATTAGGTTTGAGTCTACCATTTATATGCCTATTTGGACTAGGTGTTTAGATAGACAATTTTTCTTGTGCTCCTGCATTCCAGTTGTAGAGGTCACTGACTACTATAGCTTGCAGAACCTTGTTTACTGTACCAGTTCAGTAAACATTGGTTTGTGTGCTAAATTGTACAACAACTTAGTCAGGGTAGATGATCTTACATATACTACTAGGGTAGCTGGTATTGATATCACGCTATCCCCTACCATCATCTGGACCTTTTTAGGCCTACGACCATCTACGTGCACTTTTCAGTGCTACCCTCCTAGGAATCTACCATTTGGTGATCCTTACTCGCACATTACTCTTGATACGATTTATTCATTTTTTTTGGGGAGAGCGAGTGCCCACTGTTACTATGTTTAGGTCAGTATCCCTTCGAGTTCACGGCTATGTACTCTATAGGATTTTAGTCTCTTGCATTTTGCCGTTGACCACTCGCGACATCATGATGATGCGCCCATTTCATTCTTTTCTCCTTTATGCCCTTTGCCATAGATTAGATATAGACATTAGCCTACATATCTTTCAGACTATTATCTACCAGCTGGAGTCACCACCAGCACACGAGTTCACGTGCCATACTGTCACATTTTGACGACATATATTGCCTCCCTACGTATTGACATCACCAAAGGTGATATCCGAGTCCTGATTGAGTTTGACGTCGTAGGATCTAGGAACTTCTCTTTAGGAGGTATCTAGATAGATGATGAGGGTGTCCTATCTTGGCAGAGG
This sequence comes from Zingiber officinale, assembly GCF_018446385.1. NCBI lineage: Eukaryota > Viridiplantae > Streptophyta > Magnoliopsida > Zingiberales > Zingiberaceae > Zingiber > Zingiber officinale. The sequence goes on from NC_055997.1 coordinate 109,566,886, forward strand.
GGGGCACAACACTAGCCTGACCCAGATGCCCAGGAGGAGGAGGCAGAGTAGGATAAGTTTATGGTCGCACTATTCAGCGAGGTCGCTCCGACCCCGACACCACCCCCAGTCGGGCTCGAGAGTTTTGGAGGAGAAGAAGTGGTTCGAGTGGATTCCATCTTGGTAGATCGTTGCCTATACAACGTCCAAGAGGAGGAGAGGAATGCAATAGAAGATCAAGAGGTCTTTAGCTACAAAGAAAGATATAACTAGTTATTTGTTTCCGCATCATAACTAGTTCATGTTCTTTATATAGATTTTAAAAAACCAAACACAAGAGGCTATCATTTTTAAGTTATCATTTTTGTTATCGATTTTATTTTTTGATTTCATGTTTCGATAATGTGCTTCTATTGAGGTCTCTATAGTTAAATCTAGTTTACTGTAAGAAGTTAAATATCCGATTTCTTTGAGAGGCTTTGTCTAGGAAGTGGTGGATGATCCCATACCCAAGAAGGCCTAGTGCCTCGCCATGTTTAACCTGGAAGCCAATCTTTAAAATAGATATTTGATAACTTCTGTAATATGGTTTAACTTAGGAAGATCACATCGGTTAAACTTGGAGTAAAAATGTTAAGTATCGTTTCCAATCTTAGTTTAACTTCTGAAGGACAATTTAGATTAATAATGTTAAGCATCGTTTGCAATCCAAATTTAACTTCAGTAGAGCACATGAGTAGCTAGGATAGTTCTATGCTTGTATAAATTTTTGTACAGGGGAACTAGGACGGTATTTCGAGTAGCAACCAACAATTAATTGGTATCAGAACTAGGTTTTAGTCTCTGTGTGTTTGTTTTTTAGTTTAATTATGCACATGTCATACATAATTTAGGTATGATAATAGGAGGATGTGCAAATAGATTAACTCTGTGGTTGCAGGCATCCTAGATCGAACTATTATGGCCATGTCGTGTTTGTGTGTGATTGGACCCTCGGACATGTCGAGGGCATTTTATGTGTGTGCATGATTGTAATATTGAATACAATAGGAGTTGTATTAGTTATTAGGATTTTACATTTTGTTCGATCTAGATTATATGTACATTCCTTCGTGGAATATAGGATCGATAAATGTAAAATTTTATTTTTGTCTCGGATCGTATCCTTGAGAGGCGTGGGACTATTTGAGGACCAGAGGCGCAACGGAAAAAGAAGCAAGATAGATGTGACAATTAAACCCGATGGTGGTGGCTAAAGATGGCAGCAGCTAGGGTTGATGGCACACGGAGGACAACTATGGATAAAGGTTATAATAGTTGAAAAATTATTTTTCTTATTTATTGCCTTTTATGCTGTGTGTACTTGTGTTTGTATGCTTGTGTGCATGTTAAAATTTCTTGTTCTAAATAACTAAGTGGGAGAGGAATTTAATTAAATTCCACGATCTCCATTACTAGTTTGTAAGTGATGCATTCAAACTTGCGCGTTGGCTCTGAGTGCCTTTCTCCACATCGGATGAATTTGTTTACGGATCACTAGATCAAACTTTCTTAATGGATGATTATAGGAAATTATTTAGGATGTGTGTGATCTTCTCCATCTGAAGGGACACAATTCTATTTAGTGGACTTATTATCAAGTAATGGTATACACTTAGGCACATTTAATAGTATACTCTCCATCAGAGTCACTGCTATTATTTGTGTGACCGAAGAAAAATCAACTATTAATTTGTCATAAAGCTAGGTAAAACCCCCTCTTACAAATTATTGAATTTGTATACGCTCACACTATCGTGGCATACAAAATTCATGGTGTTTGAGGTCATTTTATTTGTCATAAAGTTAGGTTGACAAAATAAAATTAATGGGTAAAATCTCTCTTACAAATGATTGAATTTGTATACATTCACATTATTGTGACATACAAAATTCATGGTGTTTGAGGTAATTTTAGATTGATAAGATAATTAATGGGTAAGACCCTCCTCTTACAAATGTTTGAATTTGTATACGTCCACACTATCGTGGCATACAAAATTCATGATGTTTGAGGTGTTGGTGAATTTAAATGATATTGTTTTGAAGAATCAATATTATTTTAAATTCTAAAGTTTTGACCAAATATTTGATCGAAGACAAACAAACTATTAATTTTATTTGTCATAAAGTTAGATTGACAAGATAATAAAATTAATGGATAAAATCTCCTCTTACAAATGTTTGAATTTGTATGTATCCACACTAAAGGATGATGACTGTTCGCGAGGGCGCCCGGAGGCATCATCGCCACACGGGCTTGTGCGTCCTCTCAGATCTAGGCGAGAGGTCTCTGGATAATGATCTGATGCTCAGGGCCCCGATACCCGACACTCAGCTCACTGTACTCTTCGATTGGCAAGTGGAGGATCGCAGTGATATGGCGCTGACCGCTCGGGGCTGACTGTGCCGAAGTTGCTCTACCCGAGGTGCGAGACATCGTCACCGGACGGATGCGGGACTTCTGAACCTTGGAGGGCTTCAAAGTCGGTGGCATGAAGGCCATCGACGGCACGACCAGAGTCCCTTGTGGCAGCTCGGCAAGGGACAACGTCCGATCAGATGACGCGGAGGCCACCATTTGTTGAACCGGTGCGGGGGTTGAAGTTTCGACCCGCTCGGTCGACTGCACATCCGAAGTGGCAAAACACGGTGAGGGTTCGGCTCAGCGCCTTTTGCGCCTGTTCAGTGGCACATCAGAGGAGACCGAGCCCGATGGCTCCTCAACAGGAATGATGGGGCGTCGCTCGACTGGAAGCTGTGAACTCGTGGCGGCTCCCCCGCTCGGTGCATGGCTGGGTTCACCTCCGCCCACCATAACGGGCGTCTCCTCACTCACACCGAGCGGATCTTCATGAGAGTCGACTGGCTGTAGGCCTCGACTCGCTAGTTCTTCACTGGCCACCGCATCGATTGCGGAGTCCTTAAGCTTTGCCTTGCCATCCACACGTGCTTGCATCATGACTTCGGCTGCAAGAGAGAAAGATAAATCAGTTAGCATTAAAGGAAGAATTAAATGAGCTTCATACCTAGACTGTCGGCAGCCGAGTGCAGATCAGACTCAGGCCGAAGATGTACATGACACCCTCCAGCAGTAGCTTATGGATGCCATACTTCTAACCGGCTAGCATGGAGACTGCATTCAAGTAGTCCGATCGGCTCTTGTAGCTTTTCAGAGGAGGCTGAGGCGCCACTTCGAGCTGCCAGTTGGTCGAGAAATCTGGCCATTCGGGAAGGCGCATGAAGAAAAAGTATTCCTTCTAGTGCTTATTGGAGGTCGACATCTTGTCGAAGAATACCAGACCAACTCTCAAATGGAAGAGGAAGGTCCCCGGATCGGACAACTTAGGATTATAAAAATAATTAAAGATTCGGGGGATGAGAGGCATGTTGTGCAGACGGAATAAGATAATGACCCCGCATAGCAATCGAAAGGAGTTCGACACAAGTTGAGGAAGGGAAATATGAAAATATTTACAGACTGCTGGAATAAAAGGATGTAGGGGAAACTGTAGACTGGGGATAAATTGGTCTCGGAAGAAACAGAAGCAATCGGTCGACGGGGACTTGGGACAATCGAACGAAGAAGGTAGAATGATCTAATGATCAGAAGGAATTTTAAAGGCATCACGCAGGCTCTCAACGTCGCCCCATCAAACCTAGACTCTATGGATGTATACCAGAGTCCAGGGACAGGAGCAAGCGACTGAGAAGAGCTGGCCATCTCAAAAATAAAAGAAAAAGGGGAAGAAACGTGATTGAAAAGGAAGAAAGGTTGCTTGAATACTGTCGGAGTAAAAAGAAATGTTGAAAATGATTGAAAGCAGACTCAAGGGGGAGAATGCTTACAAGAGAAAGGTCATCGGGAAAGAATAGGTTGTCGGAGAAGAAGCACGGAACGTCGCCGGAGAGCGGATTACACAGGAACACAGACAGTCACCGGGGAACTCTAAACCCAAAGTGTGCCAATGAAGTGGCGCAACGAGCTTATAAGGCCCGAGCTCAATCGACCGAAGCCGTCCGATCTAGGTCGTGGAAACCCAAGACAAGATCTCACCGTTGAATTCAAACCGCTAAATGTCACATCATGCCTATCACGTCAGGCGTGCGGCGGCAGCGGGCGTGACACGTGGCACACCACCACAGGTCAGAAATTAAGGAAGGCGTGGGAACATGTTCAACCTTAATGAGCAAGGATTTACATGATTTTCAAGAAATCTGGGTGACGTCATCTTAGCCTGCGCTCACCCGAGATAACCCAAGGAAAAATTCTACAAGTGCAAACCTTCATTCATCCGATCGAATCGAGAGAGCATGCTTATAACTGAGCGATAAGCTTCAAAAGGTCAATCTGTGAGGATCGGGCCTATCCTGATCGGAGTCCATACAGTGAAAAAGGTCGATCGAGAGGGAATCTACTCACATAATTGTCCAGTTAGTCGGACTACAACCTTCTTCTACTAGACTTGAAGGGGAGGCTTGTGATGCGGTGATGATGAGGGACCCCACCCCCGCTGCCACGGTGGAGGTCAAAGGAGGTCAAAGTCAAGACGGTCAATGAGTGGACGGTGTTGGCCAGTCAGGCGAAGCATACTCCGACCAGGGATTAAGCACCAACCCACCATCCTCGGCACAGGGAGTAATCAAACCGATGCTTAAGGGGCGCGCAAAATCTGAGCCGAGCGGCTCTTCCGCTCGGCCTAGCAGCAAATTCGACATCAGACGAGCATGCGGACAACGAATTGCCTGCCGAACGACTATCCCGCTCGGCCCAGCAATAGAGCATGTGGACAGTGGGCTTCCTGCCGAGCGGCTATCCCGCTCGATCGGATAACGGACGACACTTGGACAGTGGACTTTCAGCCGAGCGGCTATCCCTCTCAGCTCGACAGTGGAGTTTGAGCTGAGCGGCTATCCCACTCGGCGCGGTAGTAGATAGTGTAGGGATAACAAAATTTTGGTCGAGCGACTATTCCACTCGGCCAAGCAACAGACATAGCAGGATATCTTTTGACATCCTTTTGGGAGCTAGTGCCGTTGACAGGTGGTATGGTCAGACAGAGGATCGTACGGCGAAAGTTTCCACTGTCACTTCAGAGATATGCTCGGCTTGTTAAGGTACTGTATCAGGGACACTTTACTGACACGTCTTTTCAAGAAAAGTTTTGAGATGCGTGCTCACCTTGGGAAATGTGCATGCACGCTTTTGGAACTCTATATAAAGGGGGTCCAAATATCGACAGAGGTATGCTTGACACGCGATTTCTACTGTTACGCTACAGATCTTGCTTCTTGCTTCTTGCTTCTTCTTTCTTCGCTAGAGACTGACTTAAGCATCGAAGGGCCATCGCCAGGACCCCTTCCCTGGATTGGTACTGACGCTGCTTGTGTTGCAGGCGGAAGAGAAGTCCTTAGGAGATCAGCAGGAGCGCCACATCCCCATCATCTATCTCTTCGACTTTCGGACAGGATCAAACACATTTTCAAGGAACACTTTGTGGGCATCTATGGTAGATGCTTACAAGATTTCCAAGGATCTTTCATCTATTAGATTGGATGAGCTATTTTCCAAATTTAAATTGCATGAACCAACTAATGCACACTCTGCCGAGAAATGAATTTCCTTGCTTGCAGAAAAATTCAAGACTAAGAAGTTGAAGCCCAAATTCTGATGTGAACTAGAATTTGAATTGGACTTAGAAGATGACAAGGAGATTGTTGAGGATTGATGGTCGGCTAGAAGGGGGTTGAATAGTTCGTGCCCCCAATTCACGGTTCTCTCTTCCTATGCATGTTAGTTACACAACGAAAATATAAATAAAAAAAGTTAAACAATAAGGAAGAACACCAAACCGCTAACACATTTATTTACGTGGTTTGGAGATAAAGTTCATACTCCATGGCTGTCTTTAAGGTGGACGATCCTGATCCATTAGTGGATGACTCCCTAGAAAACCTCTAGCTAGCTCACGTAGCTCCTTGTGGGTGGAGAAACCTCACCACAACTCTCACAAAAACTCTTAAGAAGCTAGGGCACTTGGAAGACTACTAATAGGGGCTAACCACCTCTATTTCGTCAACCTTAACCAAGCTTCAAAGCCTTGGTTATACAAGCCATGGGTTGGAAAACTCCACCTACCAATCAACTGGTCAGCATGTCAGTCGACTGCCCTCTGTAGAAATTCGATCGTTACAACCCAACGGCTCGATACCAATCGACTAGTGACTTTACCAGTCAACTACTCCACATTGAATGAGTGAACAGAGACATCACTCTGTTCACTACCAATTGACTGCCTAGTCGACTGCACCAGTTGACTTTCAAAGTCACCAGTCGACTGATAAACCCTAAACCTAGGATTTTATCCTAATTATAATCTCTCAGCACTCAGACTCTTACGACTCACTTGATTCTTCTTTACAGTCTTGACTATTGCCTTAAAGTCTACTTCCTTTGGCTCTCGTCCCTCGGATGCATTCAAGCCCATGACTTGTCCCAATGACATCCTTCATATATGTCTCGAAGTACGCTTCCCTTAGCTCTTGTCCTTGTTGTCTTTTCCACGGTCCCTCAGATGCTCCATCCTTTACCGGACCTTATGCCATTAAGTTGAGTCATATGTGTATCATGCAAATCTGCACAACTCAAATACACATATCAAATACAAGGGTAAATCTAACTTAAACTCTTTGTCCAAACATCAAAACTCATGATCACATCGAAGCCTTAAGATTGCTTTCAACAATCTCCCCCTTTTTGATGTTTGGCAATACATTTAAGTTAGGGAAAACGTAATAGCAATAAGCAATGCTGATAACACATTTGGGCTTACGTTGCCAAGGCTACACACTTGGACCTACACCACCATGGAAATATGCAACATGCATTGAAACTTATCACAAGGCTCCCCCTACACCTAAGCTCTCTATTGAGCTAGGAATTTCACATCGCAAAGGTATTTAAGGTTTTCCACACTTAAACCCTACTTCTTCCCTTTGCCTAATATCAAAAAGATTCCAACAATATCCCAATGGTTGAAATATGATAATCCAAACTGACCCTAAACTCATTTACTTATCGCCCAAGGATCTCATATACTTATACTAGTTGTCCCGGTCAAACACAATGCTGAAAAATAGTTTTCAAACTGTATCAGTCGATTACCCTAGTTACTAGTAGACTACCCTTATAAAAAAAACCCCACAGAATCACTTTGTGTTCGATGAACAATGTTACCAGTCAACTGGTAACTACATCAATCGGCTGGTACCCTATTTTCAACCCAAACAATATTTATGGTCCAATTTTAGAAATACATTAAAAATTTTACAAACATCCAAAAATCCTCAAATTTTGTGGAGATATCTATTTTACCCATTCTACTTGAGAAAAATATATTTAAAAATATACATATCTCGGATCCAAAGATTGACATAAAATCCAAAACTATCTAAATGGTTTCATTGAACTTTGACCTAAAGTCCTAGTTTTAGCTTTCTCTTGATGTATTTGCCCATACTAAACCATAATGCATCTCTAGCATTAGTTTATATGGAATATATACATCTAAAATTAATTTTCATGCAATATGAACCCAATTTCATATTTTCATGCATGAAACTCAACTCAATTGTATAAATTTCCTAGGTTTGAGATTCAAGTCTGTCTCCATACCACTTTGGCACATTCCATGACCCATCTAGACTCCCAAATAATATCCACTTGAGATCCATTGGCTATGAGTCCTAAATTGACTCTCTGAGCTCCTTCTAAAGCTCTTAACCTTAGCCACCACCGTAGGTGACTCATCTACTATGGTCAGGCCACTTCGGTGCACCTCGGGTGACACTTGACTTATAAACTTGACTTTCTTAATCTTAGACATCTTGTCTTTGGTTAATTTCTTCTTATTCTTAACCTTGGACACCTCATCCTTACCATAATTATATGCAACTCTAGTATATTTCTTCTCATTAACCTTGGATGATACTCCCTTACCATTATCATTTGCTACCCTAACATATAATCTCTTTTTGACCTTGAAAGGACTAGATTGGTATCCCAAACCTGATCTATCATTGTTGGGTCTTTGGCTACCCAACTCCATACCTAATCCCTTAGATCCAACATTTAATCTCTTATGAATTTTTTCTAACTTATCAAGCTTTTCCCTTAAAACTTGATTTTCCAATTCTAGGTTTCTAACCCTAGAATCAACTTGTCCACCATGGACATTCCTAGACCTACCCATCTTTCTAGGCATGTGTCTCCCCTTCTTGGAATTTTTGCCTAGATTCTCCATTACCTTCTTCTCCTTAGGTAATAAGAATCTAACTTATCTAGGTTTATTATGCATAGGTCTCCTAAGATTATGATCTACATTGACTCTACTTCTATCATGATATTTAAAACCAAAATTATGCATAGACATACTATGATTAACAAAATCATTTCTCCTAGCATGCATATAAAAATAAAAATTTCAATTACAATTCAAATTAGGGTATACCTCCCTTACCCTTGAAGCTCCCTTTGATTTGAGCTTCTCTTCTTCTCCCATTTCTTCAAATGCACTAGCTTCATGATTTCCCTCTTCTTAGGGCATTTGGTATGGTAGTGGTCCTTCTCCCCACATGTGAAGCATACTATGTGCATTCTCCTCTTTTAGGCTTCTTCATTCCTACAACTCATTTTAGCATTTAAAATAACTTGATTGGGTTTAGGAGTTACCCTTTTTTTACCCAATGGACACATACTCTTGTACTGTCCCTTCTCATTGCACCCTAAGCATATGAGGTGGTCCATTGACTTCACTTCGGTGGAGATGCTTGCAAGGTTGACTTCCAAGACTTCCTATTCACTTGTCTTGGATTCTTCTTCAACCCTTGAAGATGTGGATGACACTTCCTAATCTTCTTTCTCCTCGGAAGTTGAACACGCATCACCTTCCAGTTGCTCCTCCTCCACTTGAGTCACTTTATTCCTTTCTTTAGATTTTTCTTCCTCTTGTGTAGGCTTAGGTTCTTTGCCTAGAACAATTTTTACCTTGATTCACAATTCATGAGTGTTCTCGTATTCACTTACATGACTCATCAGATCATTAGGCAAAATATCAATTAAAATTAATATTATCTTTGAACTTACCTTTGATCGTGAGGCTTGCTCTTCCGTCTAATAACATGGTCGGAGTCTCTTTTCTTTCTTATCTCTTGGGACTTTGAACGACTCCTCGACAACCACCATGGTGTCCCAATCAGTCTCGAAGAAGTTCTTCATCTTCATCATCCAAAATGTGATGTCTCATAAACTTCCTCCTTCATATTTTGGAGGTTCAATCAAGCAGGTCATCCTTGAAAGTTGCTCTTCTTGGAGATTAGTCCAACAAAGTGTGACCTGGCTCTGATACCACTTGTTGAGAATCGATGGCAGACTAGAAGGGGGGTTGAATTGTTGGTGCCCCCAATTCATGGTTCTCTCTTCCTACACATGTTAGTTACATAGCGGAAAAATAAATAAACAAAGCTAAACAATAAGGAAGAACACCCAACCACTAACACCCTGATTTACGTGGTTTAGAGATAAAACTCCTACTCAACGGCTATCCGTAAGGTGGGCAATTCTAATCTGTCGATGGATGACTCCTCGAAAAATCTCCAGCTAGCTCATGTAGCTCCTTGTGGATAGAGAAACTTCACCACAACTCTCACAAGAACTCTTGAGAAGCTAGGACACTTGGAAGACTACTAATAGGGGTTAACTACCTCTATTTTGTCAACCTTAACCAAGCTCCAAATCCTTAGTTATATAGGCCACGAGTTGGAAAACCCCGCCTACCAGTCAACTAGTAAGTATACCAGTTGACTACTCTCTATGGAAATTTAAAAGTTACATCCCAACGGCTCGATAACAGTCGGCTGGTGACTTTACCAGTCAAATACTCCACATTGACTCAACAAACAAAGGCATTCTGTTTACTCCTAATTGATTGTTCAATCGACTATACCAGTCTACTGACAAAGTCACCAGTCGACTGATAAACCCTAAACCTAGAATTTGACCCCGAGTACAATCTCTCAACACTCGGACCCTTATGACTCACTTGACTCTTCCTTGCAATCTTGACCTCTTGCCTTTAAGCCTACTTCCTTTAGCTCTCATCCCTTGGATGCATTCAAGCCCACGACTTATCCCAATGTCATCCTTCACATATGCCTCGAAGTGTGCTTCCCTCGGCTCTTGTCCTTGCTGCCTTATCCACAGTCCCTCGGATGCTCCATTTTTCACTGGACCCGAAGCCATCAAGCTGAGTCATATGTGTATCCTATAAACTTGCACAACTTAAATACACATATCAAATACAAGGGTAAACCTAACTTAAATCCTTTGCCTAAACATCAAAACTCATGGTCACACCACACTCTCAAGATTGCCTCCAACAGAGATCACCTACGAACTAGTCATCATAGTTTAAAAATTACTAAAGAAGCAAAAAATAAAGGAAGGCCCTGAAAACAATGTGGTCTGAGTCATCAGAAGACTATGAAGAAGAAGAACAAGCTCAAGCAAGCTTCCTTACTCTACTGTACAAGCTCACGTTGCCGAGACTGAATCCGAGATCGGGTTCAAGATCAAATCTAAAGCGAAGTCTGAGTCAAGCCATGGATCTGTATCCGTTTCTAAATGAACAAACACCAATGTAAGTTATCCTTTAGTAGATAAGTTACATAATTTAATTTTGTACTTAACTCGTAAGCTAGCCAAGTCCAATGTCTGGGTCAAGTCACTATAAAAGGAGGTAAAAGCCCTTAAGGAGGAGAATAACCCAAGTTCTTTGACTAAACCAGTTCAAAGTGAAAGTTCAACTCAAGTCCAATAATTTGAGGAGGAAAATTTCACTCTAAAATTTCAAATCAAAGAACTTAAAGATCCATTAGAATGGTTCACTTTAAGTTCCAAAAATCTTGATATGATTCTTGGAAAATAAAGGGTTGTATATAATCGATCTGGACTCGGGTACAAGGCTAAAACAAAATTTAAATCTTACTTGTCAATTATAAATTGAAACATTAAAAATCAAGTTCAATCATGAGTCCCTAAATCAAATTTGATTAATCAAGTTAGATCAAATCAGTATTGGATTTGCAAGGATCAAATTCATTACCTAGATAGACCATATCAAGGCTATGATCCAGGTGGAGCTAATAGAAAAACTATTTTTTTGTTATTAAATAAACTTGCATGTTTGTTTAATTTATCACTTTATTTATTTGCTTATTTTTATGCTTAAATTTAGAACTGTTAGATAAGGACTTAGGCTTATTTGACACTTGCTCAACCTAGTACTAGGGAGGGGCGAGATGATAGTATGTTAGGGAAGCTTGGTTTAGAAGTCAAGTAGGGTAAAGCATACCCTATTTGGTCTACTTAGTTAAGTGGAACTAACCGAAGCTATCTCACCACATCATAGACTAGTTAGACCAAGATTTTTCAATAGGAAAATTAAATATACAATTTCTTAAAAAAACTTTATCTAGAAGTGGGCGTTGTTCCGATGCCCAAGAAGGCCCCTGTGCCTCGCCATAGCGTAGAAGCTAATTTTTGAAATATATATTTAATTGACTGACAATTAAATATGAATCTAACTCAAAAGTCAATAATTCTTAGATTTCAAATTAAATTAATAAATATAAAAATAATAACCATTTAACAAAACCTATAAGACTCTCTGTTTGAAAACTTAGAAAATGTAAGATGGATTTAAGTCAAATTAAGATCAACTTAATTATTTCAACTTAAATTAGAATCAATTAAGTTAATTTAACCAAAACTTAATCTAACTTAAAATTTAAACATAATTAATAATACTAGTCTAAACTTAATAATTAATTAATCAAACTCATTTAATTAATAGAATTGAATTAATTAACCCTAAACTAATTAATTAACTTAAGTCATCCAAATTTAATTTAAAATGTTACTTAATTAATTTAAAATAAAGTAATCTAAACAAATTAATCAAACTAAATAAATAAATTAATTCAACTTAATCAATTAATTGAATTAAAACCTCTTAATCAAACTCAAACTCAAATTAATCAAACCTAAACTAATTATTTCAACATAATTATTTATTAATCTAATTAATTCAAACAATTAATTAATCTAATTAATTAATTTAATCAACCTAATTAATTTAATTATAAATTAGTTAATAGCTGTTTAATTAATTAAGTAATCTAATTAATTAACCCTAAACTATTTATTTAATTTAATTAATCAACACATAATTAATTAATCTAATTTAATTAATTAATTAATCTAATTTAATTAATTAATTAATTAAACTAATATTTTATTTTATTTTATTTTACAAAATTTTAACTTAATTATTTTTTTAACAATTACTTAATCTACTTAATCAATTTAATTCAACCTAATCAACTAGCTCAATTAAATAATCTAAAAAATAGTTAATCAAGATAAATTGAATAACTCTAATTTAATTAACTCAATTAACTCAAAATTAATTAATAATTAAGTCAACTCTATACTTAAACATTACACTTAGGGTGTGTTTGGTTCAAGTCATCATGTATAACCTTGGTTATGTGATTACTAGGTAATCACATAACCAAGGTTATAGGGAATAAAACATAACCAAATGTTGTTTGGTTCAACTTAGGTAATGCAACAAAAACTTGTTTGTTTGAAGGTTTTAATGAATACCTTAGTTTAATATTTTACCGTATTACCCTCAGTTACAAAACCAACTATACATATTATTATTATTATTATTATTATTATTATTATTATTATTATTATTATTATTATTTATTATTATTATTATTATTATTTATTTATTTTTTAATGTTTTTTTACTTTTCTATTTTCTGTATATTTTTTTACTTTTTTATGTGTTTTTTTTATTTTTTAATGTTTTTATATTTTTATATTATTTATATTTATATTTTTTTTATTTTTTTACATTTTTTAAATTTCAATTTTTATTTATTTATTTATTTTATTTTTAAAAGTTTTTAAATTTTTAAATTTTTATAAATTTTTTTTTAATTTTTTAAATTTTTTTTTAACATTTTTAAAATTTTTATTTTTTATTTTTAAAATTTTTATTTTTTATTTTTTAAATTTTTTTATTTTTTAAAATTATTTATTTTAAAAAAATAAATTTTTAAATTTTTTAAAACATTTTTTTATTTTTTTACATTTTTAAATATTTTTTTACATTTTTTCTTTTTTTTTTCATGTTTTTTCTTATCGGAGGATATTTTTGGTAAAAAAAAATCGTTAACCCCGGAATCAACAAAAACCTTAGTTTTATGAGGTTTTCTGATTCCGGACTGCATGACCCTTTTGCTGACGTGTCAGGCATGGAACATTACTTGGGAATCATCGAATACCTAAACCAAACAAGGTTTTTGTTGATAACCTTGGATGGATAACCAAGGTTATCAAGAATAACCTCGAACCAAACGCACCCTTAGATATAGGTGACTCACAAAAGGAGTTAAAACTAAGTAGTTCTAATAATGCTTAATTATATTTAATAATTTGTCAAGTATTTATTGTTGGTGTTGCAAGGTTACAAAAATAATCCCACATTGAAAATACATGGGAAAGATCATGGGTTTATAAAGAGAAAGATATTAGGGAGAGCCCAAGAGCAAAGCCATGAAGGCTTAGGCCCAAAGTCTATCAAGGAATCAGTCTTTAATGCTTAGAAATCTTACTTATATATTCTAGTAAATAAATTGCACACTCAATTTTTAACAAACTCAATATCTCTATTTCCCTTAAGCAATAAAACTTCTTTATTTGCTTAGAAAATTACCTTATTAAATTACAAAAGCAATTTTTGAAAATATTTTTTTATTGAAAATATCATTTATCTTCAAAATTTTAGTGAGTAATTTATAAATTTTCATAAACCTAGAAAATTTTAGAAAATGTGAGTTTTTCTTAAAAAAACTAAGTATTTTAAATTTTACATATATTAGATATTTTGAAAACTTGTCAAATTATAAGATATTTTAATTTGAAAACATACATTCTTTCTTCCTAAAACTTTTTGATATATATCAAAGGGGAAGAGAAAGGTTAAAAGTTAAGTTAATATTTTTTTTCAAAATATACAACCTTTCAAGATCTCTAGGGGAAGAATGATAAATTAAGGGCAGCTAAGTAGAGCTAAGTTGAAAAATCCTTAAATCCTTACTTTAAAATTTTAACATTTGAACTTACTTTTTAAGAGTTTCCTTTTGTGTTAAATTTCTTTAAGTACTATGTCTTTTACTTAACTTTGAACCAGGTTTCCATAAATCAAAAAGAGGAAGATTATTAGTACTGAAAGTACCATCTAATCGAACTTAGTTTTGGTAATAACAAAGGATTCAAAGTTAAGATGTGTATAATATAACAAGCCTACCTGAGTGTATAGGTAAGACTTAGTTAAGGCTAGGCAACAAAGTCCTAATCAAGGGATTGGGCACGAAGTCCTAGTTAACGGATTGGGCATGAAGTCCTAGTTGAGAGGATTGGGCACGAAGTCCTAGTCAAAGGATTGGGTGCGAAGTCCTGATCAAGTGGACTGGGTAGAAGACTTGGCAGATCAAGGACATTGGGCAAAAGTCCTGGGGGTTATGAACACCAGGCAAAAGTCAAGACAAGTCAAGGATCGAGCATCTAGCGGAAGTCCTAGAGGTCAAGGTCGGTGCTGAGCAAAAGTCCAAACATGTGTTTAACAAAGGTAATCTCTCCTGAGAGGAGTAGGTGAGGACACATTCCCCGTTGAGGGAATAGTAGGCATTGGTTTGACCTAGGATTTCAGTAAAATTCAAAATCCGAACCAGATAGTCTCGAGACTGTCTTGATCATTATGATTATATTATGTTTGTTTTGGTAACTCTGTGATGCAGGAAATCAAAAGCTAGAAGTTGGTGGAAAAAAGCTTCCAAGCTCCCAGAATAGTCCAGGCACTCGGAGTGGGTCCAAACATGATATATATATATATATATATGTTTTATATTTATATTATATAATACAAAATATACAATAATAATAACTTATTGTTAACTTGCATCTTTTTTTTTAAAGCTTAGCGGGTCCAACCCGCCTGGTTTTGAGTGAGTTCAGGACGAGGCGGGTTGAAACATTAGGCAAGGTGGGTCTAGGTTCGGGTCTATTTTTTTCTAGCAGGGTAGGTTCTGGGATTGGCTAAACTCGGTCCAAACCCTTCCCGTTGTCATCCCTACTCTGAAGCCTTCGTTACGACACCCGAATGCTGATACGATGACCAATGCCAAATTTGCTATTCTTTTTGAGTTATCGATAAAATTGTTTATTTACTATTAATTGCATTTCATTATTTGTAATTAAAGTTTATTGTACTTGACGAATCTTTAATGAACTACCCAATGAAAGTGATCAACATTTGTGAACCTTAGAGTATAGGAGTTGTCACAAGTTTCGAACCAAATAAAAAACAACGTGTTAGTATTGTCTTATTTGTTCTTCTCTTAATTCTTTCTTGCTGCTGTGTTTTCTCAATTGTTTTAGGAAAAGAAAGTGAAAAAGTGACTCACACTATTCACCCCCTCCTCTAGCATGTTTTTCGATCCTACAAGTGTTCGTGCAATCGTTCTCAGATCAAGATTAACCAATTTGACTAAGTTTGAGTTGACTCAAGCTTGAATTTCTAATGTTTGATAATATGTAAGAGAGAAGTCAAGTAGGTCAAAGGTGTTAATGCTAGAAGCACCAAATAGTCAAACTTAGTTTTGATATTGGCAAAGAGCTCAAAGTTAAGTTGTATTGTGATCTAACAAACTTGACTAAGTGTGCAGGAAAAGTTCTAATTGAGTCTAGGCAAATAAGTCCTAATTGAGTGGAATGGGCAAAGAAGTCCTAGTCAAGTGTATTGGGTAGAAGACTTGGTAGATCGAGGAGGTCGGACTGAAGTCCTAGGGGTCAAGGACACTAGGCAAGAAGCTTGAGGGTCGAGGATACCAGACAGAAGTCTAAATGGGTCAAGGACTAGACGTCTAGTGAGAAGTCTCGAAGGTCAAGATTGGATGTTGAGTAAAAGTCTAAACATATCTGAAGGACCGGATGTTTAACAAGCTAAGTAAACCCTCCTGAGAGGAGTAGGTGAGGATGAGTTATATTGAAAGAAACAATTGCATTGGTCCAACCTAAGGTTTTACATGAAATTCAAAAGTCAAGACTAGATAGTCCTGAGACTGTTAGATTAAATTCCATTTTTATTATTATGTTGATTGTGTTAACTCTATGATGTAGATAAGCGGCTAGAGTTAGGGGATTTTAGGTGCTCGGAAGGGATCCAGACAGTTGGAGGTCCGGGCCACCAGATAGGATCTAGCGCCTGGGATGGCTTAAACCCAGCCACGCGAGCAGTTAGGTTGGCATGCTCTAGTTGGCTAGTACATGTCAACTTTCAGGCACTCGGGAGGGATCTAGAAGCCTGGGAAGGGATAAAGGCGACTTGGATAACGTTTCGATGAGGTTCTACCACGTTTTTGGGGTAGACGACCGGGAGTGATCCAGGAGCCCAGAGTTGGATAACTTAGTGATGAACATGGATCGAATAAGCCTTGGTGGAGGCACCTGGAGCTTGTCCAAGCGCCTGGAATAGGCTATAAAAAGAGCCTTCAACCAAGAGCTCAAAACAACATTCTTCAATGCTAAACAACTCTCACACTACTCTGAAACTCCGCTACGATGCTAAAGTGTTGCTCTGATAACAAACATTAAACTTTCTACTCTGTAGTGTTGTTGGTATTATTGTTCTTTATTAGCTTTCAAATTCTTGTACTTATCGATTGTTTAGTGGATTGCTTAATGAAAGCGATCAACGATCGCAATCCTTAGACTAACAGTTGCATGGCTATGAACCAAGTAAAAAAGGAATTGTGTTAGCTCTATTTTCTTTATTTATGATGTGTACTCTCTCAAGTTTTTGACAAATGTGGAAAAGTACCACACATTATTCAACCCCCCCCCCCTCTACACTTCTTCGATCCTACAATTGGTATCTGAACGGGAGCAATATGAATTAGTGCAACCACCATTCAATCAATTTTTTTGATTTTTTAATTTTTTTTATTATTCAGAATTGGTGCAATTATCACTTTTGATAAATTTTTTGTTGATTGTTTTTTTGTTTCTCGAAGTTGGTGGAACACCGCTTGAGCAAAAAAAATTTATTATTCTTCTTCTCCCGCACTACTATAATCCAAGATCAAGTCTTGGTACATTTTTTATCCTTTTTTTTTGTTGTGCGAGGATTATTCTAAATAACCCATCAAGAAGGTTACAGTATCGCCCAATCAACACTCTTCTCCGACGAAGATTTTGGTTATTGGAATGGTCAAAGAGAGTTCCATTTAAAGACCCTGATGTAAATGTGGTCATTGTTAAGACCGATTGAGCTAGGGGTGAATAGTCCGCTTCGATTTCTTGATCTTCTTGGTTGCATAGCAAAGAGTTAGAAGCAATGCTAACTCTTTGTGTTTACTTGGTATCCACCTCCTTGAGGTGACTAATCTAAGGATCCACACCACGATCACAACATCCACTATAAAACTTCTTCTTCTCAGAACAACACCAAAGGTAGAGAAACCTTACACAATTTATAGCTCTCTCTCAAATGAAATAGCTCACAAGGAAGAAGAAGAGAAGATATTAGGGTTTTGATGTAGCTTCTTCTTCTTAGAGTCACTTGAGGATGTAGCAAGGATAAGAGCACTTGAACTTTTTAAGACCTTGTGAGCAATGGAATAGTTATCTTTCTTTGTGTTCAAATATCCCCTTTTGAATGCTTCAAAATCTAACAGTTTCTTAGCTTTTTGTCGCCTCTAATCGATTAGAAGGAAATCTCAATCGATTACGAATTTTCTGACTTTTTCATTGAACGGTCACTGACTTCATATCAATGTTTGAAATTACTCCATTTTAAATCTTAATCGATTGGTGGTAGTCTTCAATCGATTGGTTTCCTCAATCGATTGGGCACCATTCTTTTCTCACGAAAAAAGTCTTCTAATCAATTGAACCAATCGATTGGCCATGCCTAATCAATTGGCCAATCGATTTGGCAGTTTTCTGTGAGTTTGCAAATAGTCTCTAATCGATTGCACCAATCAATTAGGTTAGTGTCTAATCATTAGTTAATCTATTAGACAATCCTTCTGTGTGCTCGCAAAAAACTCCTAATGTAGGACTATAACGCCCGGTGAATTATATGGCTTTAAAAATAGAGTTATTTTTTTAAAACTTAATAACAAGTGCAATGAAAAAACTAAACACAAAAATAGAACAAGCACACGAACTCGGTCGGTTACTTGGTTCGGAGCCTTCGGCGACTCTTACTCCAAGACCCAGGTCTCACAGACTTATCGATGGATAATCCACTAATGACCTCTTCTAGAACCGTTGGAGCATTGAATGGTTATGCAAAAGCTTGGAGAAGAGATGTGTGAAAAGCTCTGGCCAAAACTCTCTTTTATTGAACATTGGAGGTGCCTCCAATGCCACTAGAGGTGCCTTCAACCCTCAAAACTTTATCCCGAGAACTCTGCTTCTTATCATCGCTGAGGTCTTCTGTGTTATTTGACTGAAGGAGCCTTCAAAGCCCTACGAGGCGCTTTTAGCGCCTAGCTTCAAGGTGCCTTCTTTCGCATGAAAGGCGCCTTCGTGCCCTTCTGTACAGGGCCTTCGACTAAGCCTCCAAGGTGCCTCCACAAGCACAAGAGGTGCTCGAGTACTATTCACTTGAAATTTTTTATCCCTTTTTACTCCTACAAAATATGTTAGGCTAACAGAAAAGTATCTAACTTATAAAACAAGGGTAGAACAATAATAAAATAGCAGTATTAATTAGTTCTTGTCTTTCTAAGATCAGGAACTAGTCATTGTCTCAATTTATACTTTCAAAATGGACCTAAACTGGACCTTCGCCTAAGGTCCCTAATTGAGGCTCGTCCTCACTGGAGCACTCTACTCTAGTGACTTACCTTACTTACCAAGCAGAATTGCTCAACTTTACCTTGGTCCACCAGGTCTTCTCGCTAGTTGTCAAGTTCATAGACACATTTAATTTTAGTCCACTTGTCATTTATCAAAAATTATGTTGGCCATTATTGTCAAATGCACCAACACCTAATCGATTGCACCAATCGATTAGGATAGTCCTAATCGATTAGGCAATCAATTTGGCACCTCTTCCGTGAGTCACAAAAAGTCCCTGATCAATTGCACCAATCGATCAAAAACTCTGTGCATCACAGAGAGCGTTCAAATTGATTGGTTAATCAATTTGGCACCATTGAGTGCTTGCGATCGATTGATAAACACATCAACTAATTCCAATTACCTCATGCCAAAAACCTCCTATTCCTTGGAATTTGTGCCTGGATTTTCCTCATCTCTGGATCTTCATCTACCCTAGCATCCAATCTGCTCAGATTCCCACCATTTGCCAAGAATCTTATCCTCGATCTTCTTGGACTTCTCTTATCTTGCATATGGTCTTCCAACCTGCAAGGACTTCATCTTGCCAAGAATTTGACCCTTGACCTTCTTGGACTTCTCTTATCCTGTAAACTTGTAACTCAAGTTAGATCTAACGTATTAACCTAAACTTAAATAATTATCCATCATTAAAACTTCTCATCTAGAGCATGATTGCACCAATAGTCATGTGGATCATTATCCAGACCGAAGTTACGCTACCTCTCGACGGAAATGAAGTACCAGTGGGATGTGAAAACTGGGACCCGCACATGATGAAGAAAATTGAGATGGATGCAAAGGCTACTCAAATCCTCAAGTGCGGCTTAACCAAAGAGGAGCTAAATCAGGTCAGACCATTCAAAAGCGCCAAAAACCTTTGGGAAAAACTGATCGAGCTACACGAATGGATCTCCGACACGAAAGTAAGTGTAACTTAATGTTAAATAAATTATATAATATAAAATGCAAAAAAGAGAATCGACAAGCCAGATGCATGCCTTGATCCAAGATCTCCTCAATGACCTCTAATCAATCTGACAAAAAGGTAAAGAACCACAATGTTATAAGGTATACTCTTAATGCATTCTCTCAGAATACTTTATGTGCATCTATGATAGATGCTTATAAGATTTCTAAGAATCTTTAAATTATTAGGTTAGACAAATTATTTTCAGAATTTGAATTACATAAATAGACTAATGCACACCCTGTCAAGAAAGAAATTTCTTTGCTTGCAGGAAAAATCAAGTCAAAGGAGCCAAAGCACAAGTCCCAATTCGAGCCTGAGTCCGAAGATGACGAAGAGATCACCGCTGAACTAATTAATCTAGATCAGAAATTATACAAAAGGAAGAAAGGATTCACCAAATACAAGATCTAGAAGGTGGTCCAAATAAAGGGTAATTGGTCAAGACAGAGTTAGACTCTGGAAAGAAAGTTAGAAGTAACGTGCTAAGGATGTAATCAGAAGGGGCATTTCAAGTAAGAATGTCCAAATCTAAAAGACACTAAAAAGAAAAAAGAAAGAAGACACTACAAGCAACGTGGGATGAATCTTCATCGGAAGACTCAAACAAAGAAGAAGAAGAACAAGCACAAGCAAGCACAAGCAAGCCTCCTTGCACTATCATAATGAGAACAAATGATCGAGACTGAATCTGAAGCCGAGTCTGAATCAAGCCACGAATCTGGAACAAACTACGGCACGGGAGAAAGTCGACGGGCTCGGTGCGTCAGAGGGACGAGGTGTTGCGGAAGATTACGCGGGCGGACGAGAAGGAGGCACGCGGCGTTTCCGAGGGACAAGAAGTCAAAGCGGAAGGTTGCTCGAGAAGGCCGAAAGTTGGGTTCGAGTGAACCCTATTTCGGATGGCCAAGATCACTCAAGCAAGCGGAGTCGGAGCGGAAGACCCGGACCGAGGCGAGCTAAACCGGAGCAGAGGGTCCGAACCTGGAGTTTATCCAGATCGCAGTCAAATGAAATCTATGCGAAAGGGATAAAGTTTTATCCCCTTCCCAGGCACCTGGAACCCTCCAGGCGCCCCAACCAAGACTATAAATATAGCCTTGGTCCAGAAGCTTTTCATTTATTCAAGCAATTAGCAAACCAACACTTGTGTGCTTCCATTTTTAGTTTAGCTTCTATTTTTTTATACATCATTGTTGTAAGAGGCTTCTCCGCCCGAAGGAGATACTAGTGCAGTTCATTCCTTGGATCAACAACCTCCCCGGTTGTAATCAAGTAAAAATTCTTGTGCCTCTACTTTTTAGTTCTTTCTTTATTTAATGCAAGTGTTCTTTTAAAAGTCCGAGAAGGGTAGTTTTGTTTTGTGCAGGCTATTCAACCCCCCTTCTAGCTGGCCAACGCGATCCAACAAGTGGTATTAGAGCCAGGACACTTCAGGAAGACTAACCGCTGATCGAAGCACCGAATCAATGGTCGGACCAAGCATATACCCCCCGAAATTCAAAGGGGAATTCGCTAGCTGGAAAAAACAAATGCATGTATTTTTTAAAATAGACTTTGAGTTACTTTTAATTATGAAATTCGATTTTGTAGCACCTGAAGGTAAAGAAGAATACAAGTGGACAAAAAAGGAGCAGGCTGACTATGTGACAAACGACAAAGCAGAGTTCCATCTACTTAGTGTCCTTCCGTCACAAGAAGTCAACTGGATCGGCACCTACAATTTAGCAAAGGAACTTTGGGAGAAGTTTCTTGAACTACACGAAGGGGCGTCCGAAGCCAAACTCGCAAGACGGGACTTACTTCGCAACCAGCTCACCAGCCTGCGACTTGAAGAAGACGAGACAATTGCATATCTACACTCAAGAGTTAAGGAGCTCGTCACCGAACTTTCGAATCTTGGAGAAAATATAAGTAACCGAGATTCCCTAAGGTACACACTCAATTCTTTTCCTAGAAATACTAAATGGGCATCACTATTAGATGCTTTTTATATATATAAGGACTTAGAAACTATTTTCTTAGAAGAATTATTTTCCACATTTGAAGTGCATGAATCAAGATGTGCAGGTACTAAGAGCCGAAGCACAACATCGCCTTAAAAGCATCAAGAGACGAACAAGAGTCAGAATCCTCTCTCGACGATGAAGAAATGGTGATGATGGTAAGACGTTTTAAGAAATTATGTAAATCTAGGAAAACTAACCATCCGCATGGTAGAAAGAAAAGGACGATCCGCTGCTACCACTACAATGAAGAAGGGCACGTCAAGGACAACTGCCCCAAGCTGAGAAACAAGGACAAAGGAAAGAAGTCTGTCCAAAAGAATAAACACAAGATTCTGAAGGCGACATGGGACGATACGTCATCCGAATCGAAAGTCGAGGCCTTCTCCAGACTTGCATTAATGGCAAATCATCAAGACTAGGACTACGATTCAAGCTCGTCCGAAATGAGCATCGAGAGCATTGATGAAGGGGAAGTTACATCAGAAGAAAGCAGCAGTTCAAGGGGAGACACGGATAACGAGATCGACAAGGTAAGTCAGGTACGATCTCTTCCTCCTGATAAATTATTTAAGTTTGTTAAATTATTAACTAAGGATTGTTGAAAGTTAGAAAAAGAGATTAAAAATTTAAAAATAATTCTAGCTAAATTTTGCCCATTAGAAGAATTAGACAAAGTAAAATTAGAAAATGAAAATTTGAAAATACAACTAGATAACTTGAAAAATCATACATGTTCATCAAATACAAGCTATAGAAAATTCACTAATTTAAATTTGTATTATAGATATCATAAGGGACAAATTAGGAATATTCCAAAGAGATATGTCCCTAAGAAATTCTTAGTTAATCCAGTTGGTTGGAACCTATATTGGGTTCCAAAGTCTTGCTTAATCTAAAACTTTGAATTAGACTTAGCACTTTTAGCGAGAAAATTAAACGTTAAATTTCTTTATGAGACTTTGTTTAAGAAAGTGGTTGTTGCCCCAATAACCAAGAAGGTCTAGTGCCTCGCCACTGCCTGGAAGTCAAAATATTGAAATAAAATATTTAATTAACTTACTGATAAAGTATTAAAATTGAAATTAAATAATACTTTAAAAAGTTTTTTCAAACATTTTTTTTTAAAAATTACTTAAAATTCTTTTTAACGGTAGAATTTTAAACTTAGAAAAATTTTCTTGCTTTAAATTTTTTTTTGAAACGTTCTCAAAAATATTTATGCTTGCAAAAAAAAAAATTCTCTAGAATATTTTTTTGCAAAATTTTCTAAACTTAGAATTTTTTTTTTAACTTAGAATTTTTTTTTTCAAAAATTTTCTTCTACTTAGAAATTTTTTTAAAGCATTTAAATAAGTTATTGCAAATTTTTTATTATATCGATAATTTTCAAAAATTTCAAAGTTTTTCAAAATTATTTCCCTTAGAATTTTTCTTGGTACCCCAGTTTTTTTATGCGATCAAAGGGGGAGAAGGAAAAGGTTAAGTCTAGGGGGAGATAGATAACAATTTTTTATTTCTTGCACTTTATTGCAAAATATTTGTTTTTCTTTTATGTCTATTTACCCTATCTTAATTTAGGTTTCTCACATCAAAAAGGGAAGATTGTTGGAACCCCAAGGTTG
Source organism: Zingiber officinale (assembly GCF_018446385.1). Classification (NCBI taxonomy): domain Eukaryota; kingdom Viridiplantae; phylum Streptophyta; class Magnoliopsida; order Zingiberales; family Zingiberaceae; genus Zingiber; species Zingiber officinale. The sequence continues at coordinate 109,590,550 of NC_055997.1, forward strand.
TTTTGATGTGATCAACAAGTTAAGTTAGGTCATGTGGTGTTTTAACCTTGTGTTTATGTGTACAGGAGCTTAGGAGCACAAGGAGTCGAGCAAAAGACGCAGCTAGTGAGAAGGATGACACGGGAGAAAGCTGACGGGTTCGGTGCGTCCGAGGGACGAGATGCTGTGGAAGAGTATGCGAGCGGACGAGAAGGAGGTGCGTGACGTTTCTGAGGGACAAGAAGTCGGAGCGGAAGGTTGCTCGAGAAGGCTGGAAGTTGGGTTCGGGTGAACCCTATTCCGGATGGCTGAGATCACCTAAGCAAGTGGAGCCAGAGCGGAAGACCCGGACCGAGGCGAGCTGAACCAGAGCAGAGGATCTGAATCGAAAAAGTCAACATTGTTGACTTTCTTGGTCCGGGCGCCCGGACCTGGAGTTTATCCAGATCGTAGTCAAACATAATCTATGCGAAAGGGATAAAGTTTTATCTCCTTCCCAGGCGCCTGGACCCTCCAGGCGCCCTGACCAAGGCTATAAATACAGTCTTGGTCCAGAAGTTTTTCATTCATTCAAGCAATTAGCAAACCAACACTTGTGCGCTTCCATTTTTAGTTTAACTTCTATTTTTTTGTACGTCATTACTGTAAGAGGCTTTTCTGCCCGAAGGAGATACTAGTGCGGTTCATTCCTTGGATTAACAACCTCTCCAGTTGTAACCAAGTAAAAATTCTTGTGCCTCTACTTTTTAGTTCTTTCTTTATTTAATGCAAGTGCTCTTTTAAAAGTCCGAGAAGGGTAATCTTGTTTTGTGCAGGCTATTCAACCCCCCTTCTAGCTGGCCAACGCGGTCCAATAGATGATTGGAGTCATATCTAAGCACCCGTATTATGCCTATATAAGGCATCCGAAACCACAGCTCTATGCACCCTAAACTGAGAATCAAGATCGGTTTCTCCCCTGATTTCGGCCTAGTTTGGCTTCAGTCAGCCTAGGTCATCATTTCTTATATATACATCCAAAAATACCTTGGTAATACCTTAAACATAAACTTTGTCAATTTTTAAAATTATTTTAGAATTAAATTATATAATTGTGATTAATAGAATTAAGAGAAAGAATATTGATGTTGGTACCTCTCATGCTCCTAGTACTGATCATAGATTTCCTACGGTGGAACATAGGACAAGGTTTTTATCCATATCATACATACCCGTCATTATAGATACCTTGGTAGGACCTTTTTTTATGAAACCATGCATTATATCTATTGAGTTAATTAACTATTATAGACTACAAAACCTAGTGTATTGTTTTAGTTTGGTCAACATAGATTTGTATGCCAAACTATACAATAACTTGGATAAAGTCAATGACCTTGTAAGTACCCCAGGTGAGTTTTGATATGATCAATCAAATTAAGTTAGTCTCTACGATTTTAATACCTAGTGTCTAAATGTGCAGGGACTTAGAAATATAAGAAGTCTAATGGAAGATGCGACGAGCTAGAAGGATGACACGGGAAATGAGTCGATGGGCTCGATGCATCCGAGAGACGAGTAACTATGAAACAGTTCATTAGAAAATGAGAAGGACGTGTACGATGCTTCTAAGGGATGAGAAGTTGGGGAGAAAGACTGCTTGAGAAGAAGGTTGGAGTTAGGTTCAGGTGAGCTCAACTCTAGATGGCTAGAGAATCACCCAAAGTCAACTTCTGAGTTGGCTGGATCCAGGCGCCTGGACCATGTCCAAGAGCTTGACACATTCCGCCATATCAGCAAGTCGTTGGCCAAAGAGGATCAGACTGGAGTCTAGGTCAGCAAGACTCCAAGCACCTGAACCGGATCTAAGCTACCGGGACCCGATAAACTATATACAAAGAGCCATTGCAGAATGGATTGAGGTGACCACGTCTAGGCACTCGGACCTGGTTGAGGTGCCTAGACCTGGTCCAATTGCCCGGACCTGGTCCAAGCGCCTGAGAGCTTTCATGTCATCAAATGGCTAGTTGTGACCAGTAGGCTATAAATAGAGCCCTGGTCTTCAAAGTTGAAACAACACACTTGTATTTGACTTTATGTTTTCAATTTTCATTTTATTTGCACTTAACTACTACAAGATGTTTCTCCGCCTTCAACAAAAGAGACTTTCTATTAGAGCTTTCACTATCTTAAATTAGCAACCTCCCCGGTTGTAAACTAAGTAAACTCGGAGTCTTCTCTTGCTTTATATTTATGTTTTTATTTTGTTAAACTAACATGTGTTCCTTGCTAAGTCTTGAAAGCAAGAGAAATTTCTGACCATAAATTGTAGGGCTATTCACCCTCCCTATAGTTGGTTCATCAAAACCATCAATTGGTATTAGAGTTAGATGTTCTAGAAGGACTAACCGCCTACTAAAGAAAGAAGATGATGGCCGAATTGAGTATCTATCTGCCAAAGTTTGAGGGGGAATTCGTACTATGGAAACAAAAAATAGAGGTATATTTTAAAAATAATTTTAATATTTTACTAACTATGAAATATTATTTTGTAGTACCTATAGATGAGAATGGAGAAGAAAAGGAAGAGCATCTCTAGAACAAAAAGCAGCAGACCAAGTTCATGACAAATGGTAAGGTTGAATTTCATTTTCTAAGTGTGCTGGCACCTCAAGATATTAATCGAATCGGTACCGACAACTCAGAAAAAGAACTTTAGAAAAAATTCCTAGAGATATGTGTAGGAACCTCATAAACCAAGTTGGCAAAAAGAGAAGTGCTATGCAGTAAGCTCAGCAACCTCCTATTGGAGAATGGAAAGTCAATTGCTTAAATGCACTTGAAGCTTAAGGAATTGATCACCGAAATGACCAACCTTGGAGAAATAGTAACAAATTGAGATTGTCTAAGGTATGCTATGAATGCATTTTCTAGGACCCCAGACTAGACATCGATAGTAGATTCCCACTACATTTCCAAAGATCTCGAGGTAAGTACCTTAGAAAGTTAATTTTCTATATTAGAAGTTCACAAATCATGATGTGCAGGACTAAGCAAGGAGCCAAATCAGAACATCACACTGAAAGCTAACAAGAAACACTGAAAGCTGACAAGAAGTATTAACCGGAGTCAGATTCCTCACTCGACAAAAATGAAGAAGCCTACATGGTAAGGAAGTTTAATAAATCCTTAAAAACTAACAAATTCAATAAGAAATAGGCAATGAAGCGAATCCAAGGTAAAATGAATGTTCGATGCTATAACTATAAAAAAAAAGGCACACCAAGGATAACTGTCTAAAGCTGAAAAGTAAAAGAAAGGAGAAAGATGGACGATCAAGATCGTCAAAGCACAAGAATCTCAAGGCAACTTGGGATGAAACATCATCATCCGAATTTGAGATAGAGCAATATGCTGGACTTGCACTAATGGCAAGTCACCAAGATGAAGAAAACGATGAAACCTCATCCAAGATGAGCATCGAGAGCATCGATGAAGGGGGAGCTTCAAATGATGAGTCTGATACGATAAGTGAGGTAAAACTCTTACTCCCGACCAACTTTATAATGCAATTCAGATGGTATCTAGAAGTCTATGTAAAAATAGAACAAAGTATATAAATGCAAAAAATAACTATGCATGCTTAAAAGAAGAATTTAATAAATTGAATGATGAAATGAAAAGTTAAAAAGGAAAATAGAACTATTAAAAAAATTTGCATACTCAAATCCCAACATTGTTCATAGTTCAAATTTTGAAAATTATAAAGGGCTAAATGGTATATTAGAAATCATAGTGGTCAAATAGCAAATGTAGGTAGAAATAAAATCTTTAGAAAATACTTCATAAATTTAGTAGGTAGGAATTTATTTTAGGTATCTAAATCATGCTTAATCTATTAAATTATTTTAAATGCATGCTTAAATCGAATTTGCTGTTGAAATTTTTTTCATGATACACAAATGGATTTCTATTAGTTTAATAATTTTTAGAATTTTTTGACTAGTACTTAATTTTTATGAATTTTTTTTATTAAAAATTAAATTTTAAAATTTTAAATTTTTTTAGAGATTAATTTTGAAAAAAAAAATTACTAAAGGCCGTTATTTTTTGAATGTGTAGAAAAATCAGCCAAAATTTTGGCACTAGAAAACTATTTTAAAAATTTAGTTTCCAAAAATAACTCTATCTATTCAAAAATATTTATTATGATTAAAATAAAAATTTTCTATACTTGAAATTTTTATTATACTTTTAAATGATTATGATTATTATTTACAAAACTTTTTAAGATTTTTTGACACTTTAAAATAATTTTTAAAATATTTTTATCAAAACTTTTTATTAATTGATTAAAAATTATTACTTTTGAAATTTAATTTTGCTAAAAAGACATTTAACTGATAATTCTATTTAAATCCCCTAGAAAAAGTTCTAATATTTTAATATTTTTTATGTAATCAAAGGAAGAGAAAATTATGGATTAAGTTAAGGGGAGATATATAATTTAATATTATTTTTAATTGTAATAATTACAAATTAACTTAGTTATATTGTTTTATTGTTTTGGTATAACCCTAACTTAACTTGGGTTTATGCACATCAAAAAGGGAGAGATTGTAAATACCCCCGAAGTGAGTTTTGATGTGATCAACTGAGTTAAGTTAGGTTCTGTGATTTTGATGTCTTGTGTCTAAGTCTACAGGGACTTAGGAGCACAAGAAGCCGAGTAGAAGATGCAGCGAGTGAGAAGGATGACATGGGAAGTGAGTCACCGGGCTCGGTGTATCTGAGGGATGAGAAGCTGCAGAAGAATACAACGGCAAACGAGAAGGGTGTGTGCAGCGCTTCCAAGAGACGAGAAATCGGGAGGAAGACTTCTCCAGGAGGAGGCCGGATTTGGGTTCGAATGAGCTCAACTTTGGACGGTCGGAGAATCACCCAAAGTTAACTTTTGAGTTGACTGGATCCAGCACTCTGACTCTAGGTGCCTAAACCAATTTCAGGCGCTTAGAACATTTTGCCATGTCAGCAAGCCATTGGTCGAAGAGGGTCATACTGGAGCCCATGTTAGCAATGTTAGGACCTCCGGATGGCTAGAAAGGGGGGGGGGGGGGGGGGAATAGCCTCCTTTTAAAAACTCAATCAATTTCCTCACAAGAGTTTGTTAGCACAGCGGAAATAATAAAAATGAAAACTGATGCAAGGAAAAGGGACAAACCACCACTAACAAAATGATGTACGAGGTTCGGGGATAACTTGCCCCTACTCCTCGGCGTGCCCGTAAGGTGGACGATCCCTTGATCTTTCGGTAGATCACACCCCGGACAAAATCCGGCTAAGTATTTCTCCTTCTCGGTGGAGTAACCTCTCCACAAAGTCACAGAGATGATTTGAAATGAAGCACAAGACTTACAGAGATTTGTGGCTGAAAGAATGAGCAAATGAACTTACAGCCATGATGAAAGCAACGTGCAAAGACAGAAGGATTCCTCAGCCAAGAGCTCAACAACACAGCACACTTGCTTCGGTCGACAGAGAGTTTTTCCAGAACCTTTCGTTGCCAAAACCTCTCTTCTTCCTTCTTCTTATCCCTCTGCTTTCTCACTGTCTTCAGCCAGAGCCGAATCGCTGTCACCTGTATCGTATCACTGCAACCAACTCAGGCGTCGCCAATCACTCTTACTCCTCATCTGGTTCTCTAAACTCACACCAATACCATCCATGGTCTTCACTGGTGTCTCTGAGCTCGAACCAATGAGCAAGAGTCAAGCTGTTGCCAACTGATCGCAGCCAGTCAATGTTACGCTCGAATTGCACCACTTGCAGTGAAACACAGCACAAAGGGCATTTGTTCTTATTCTTCTGATGGTGCTTAATTTGAAATTAAGCACTGGCACGACACCTGCAACCTGTAACTCAAAAATCTCACAGCAGATGATTTGATCAGGTGAATCAGAAATCGTAGAGAAACAGCAAAAAATAAACGACATTGTTGTGGATCGGTCAACAGACCGATCCATAGCCTTCTGGAGAGATCAGGACACACCCTGATCGGTCTGGGATTATGCTGATCGGTCTGTGGACCGATCAGCCTATGGGTGGATCGGTCCACAGACTGATCCCCCTATGGTTCTGAGTCTTCGTTGCTTGTTACTGATCTGTCACCAACCCGATCAGATAACCCACAGAAAGCTTCTGTGTGGTTACTGATCGGTCCACCGACCGATCAGATACCTAAGGTATCACTGGATCGGTCGACAGACCGATCCAGACAACCAGAGTATCACTGGATCGGTCTGTTGACCGATCCAATGCCTCTGTTGGGTTTTAGAGCTTCCCAGCCCTAAACCCTAACGTCTTCCTGGTCCAGAGAACGAGCTACCGAGCCCTCTCTGACCTAGTCCGGAGAATGAGCTGCCGAGCCCTCTCCGACTTCCACGTCCGGTCCAGAGACCGAGCTACCGAGCCTCTCTGACCTAGTCCGGAGAATGAGCTACCGAGCCCTCTTCGACTTCCACGTCCGGTCCAGAGACCGAGCTACCGAGCCCTCTCTGACCTAGTCCGGAGAACGAGCTGCCGAGCCCTCTCCGACTTCGTCCGGTCCAGAGAACGAGCTATCGAGCCCTCTCCGACTTTGCGTGCCAAGTATCCGTACTCGGACTTTTCCTCTCCACATGATCAACCTTGATCATTAATCAGTCTGAGTTTAATTAACATCTGATACAAACTTAAATCAGTGTCAACATCAAAACAACAGCCAGGTCAGACTGTATCAACAATCTCCCCCTTTTTGTTGTTTGACAACACGATTTAAGTTTAGATCAGAAATGTTCATAATTTCCTAATTTTAGGGGAATCAAGATCCTCCCCCTACGACAAATACAACACCATGTAAGGATAGGGTAATCATGATCCTCCCCCTACGACAGATACAACACCATGTAAGGATAGGGGAATCATGATCCTCCCCCTACGACAGATACAACACAATGTAAGGATAGGGGAATCATGATCCTCCCCCTAAAGCCAAACTTTCATTTATCTCAACCTTTCATTTATCTCTAAACTTAGTTATCTTCTCCCCCTTTGTCAAACACCGAAAAGATACGAATTAGGTAAGAACATGTTAAAGGACTCCCCCTGAACCCATACTGTCTTTTTCCCAATCTCCTAGAATGTCATCTAAGTGTATTATAAGACAGTAATAAAGAAATAAGAGACATACAAGACATGGCATATGAACAGCAAATTAATAGCAAATAAGAAGTGAAACGTAAAGAAAAACAAGAAAATGAGTAGCATAAATATCAGCAAGTATCCAGGTCAGACATAAGTACCCAACAAACAACAACCAAAACACAGATAATCAAAATGACATCATAGAACAATGTGTATCAATCAGCCTCCTCATCATGAGGAGCATCAGCATCGTCAACGGGAGGAGTGGGTCCCTGAGGTGGCATGCCACTGCCCGATGGATAGCCAGGGAAGTACTGCGGAGGTGGGTATCGGGCCATCCAATCCATAATCGCCTGATGTGTCGCCAGCTGCTGACTGCGTAAATCATCGTAGCGCTGGTCAATCCGGACGAGCAGCCCGTGGAGCTCAGCAACCAGCAGCTCATCGTGTCGATCAAAGCGACTCTCCAGCTCGACGATCTGCCAGCGCAGATCAAGATCTGCCTCTCCATCGTCAGCAGAAGCAGCAGGAGGAGCAGCAACAGGAGCAGTCGTAACCTGTCGTGGAGGTCCCCGTGGTAACTCACCTAGAGCTCTCCCATCCTTCCACCGAACATCCCCATTTTGTCCTATGATGCCAGACTTGGAAAATGCCCACTTCCCAAGTCTGCAGTCCTGCCTGACCATCTTGACTATTCTACCCTTGGAGACATCAATCTGAAGGGTCTCGAGCCAATCTGTAATTATATGCCCATAAGGCATATAAACAGTGAAGCTATTTGGCTCGCTATAGGAGATGATCGAAGAATAGATGCTAGACATGATGTCAAAGTCGAGACGCCGATGCAGTCCATAAAGCATCAGACAATGATATGGTCGGATTTCAGACAGGGGTTTAGATGTGATAGGTAGAAGGCAGTTTGTAACAATCTTAAAGAGGATGTAATCTTGGCCAGATAATCTCAAAGTTGCAAAAGTAGGAAAGCCAACATCTAATTCATCTAGCCCACCTGGTCTCGGCTGTATGAAGAAGTACTCATAAATAGAGTCAGATGTGACATCAAAAGGTGAAGGTAAGGGGTCTGGTAAGTCAGGATATATCGAAAAGACATTTTCGGAACATCTCCGGCAACCTAGATAGTCAAAGAAGGCTGAGAAACTGAAATCAAGAGTCTGCTTAGCAACTTTTGTTTTATAACTTACATCACTAGCTTGATGAAGATTGTTATAGAACTCAGATACTAAGTCATAATTGATATCTCGTTCTAAATAGACAAGTGTATCAAGTTTGTAGTAGGCAATTATTTCTGACACAGTTGGACAAAATTCGTCCATGAATTTTCGATCAACAGACCTACAAGGGAGTAATTTAAAGGTTCTTTGTTTAAAAGCTTCCTCAAAATGGTGGTTTGGAAACCTCCCAGAGACAGATGGTTGAGGTCGGGAAGGAGCCTTAGACTTCGACTTCTCAGGTGACTTAGACTTAGAGGTTCCTTCACCCACTAGTTTCTTCCTAAGGGTTAACAATGTGATACAATGGGGCAAATAAGTGAGCACCGGAGCCACCAACACCCGAAACAAAAAGCACAGATATGGTGAGAAATGAAACCAAAATGCCAAGTTCTAAAGAAGTATGGAGTTACCTTGGTGCCATTGAAGTATCGTTGGCTAGGGTTCCGGCGTGCAAAGAGAAGAGAAGAGGTGAGGTGTAGGAAAGAGTCGGCTAGGGCTTCCGCGTGAAAGGGGAAAAGAAAGGATCGGGAAGATTTAAGGGAGATGGGTGTACAGGTGTTGAAATGATCGGACGGCTGTCCGATCAGGAGACATCAGGAGCCTCCTGATCGGTCCCTGGACCGATCCGGGAACCTCCTGATCGGTCTGTAGACCGATCAGGAGACGATCAGTAGCCGTTGATCGGTCCCTGGACCGATCAGAGAACCTTCTGATCGGTCTGTAGACCGATCAGAAGGCAATCAGTAGCCCTCTGCGTACCAGACTGACCTGATCGGTCCCCGGCCCGATCAGGGAACTCCTGATCGGTCTATAGACCGATCAGTAGGATTCCTGCGTCCAAAATGAACCTGATCGGTCCCTGGACCGATCCAGGAACCTCCTGATCGGTCTGTAGACCGATCAGTGTATGATACTGAAATTTCTCCAGTAATTTCAGTAACTGAGGTGTTCGATAATTCGTATAAGTTACTCCAGTGAAACTTCCAAATCCAGTACCTAGACTCTGAAGAATCTACAAGCATAACTATTCCCTAAAGATTATGGTCTGAAATTGTTCATAGCCCGAAAGTTCAGACATTTAGAAAAACAGACAACTCAAGGCTTGAAAATCGAAATTTTCGACCTTGTTATGTTTAGTTTCAAGTTTGTCAAAATATAACCAAATTGCTTTCATTCTTTCAAGGACTTGTCCTAGTTTCAGTCAAAATCATGAAAAGTATCATTCAAAGGTATCAAACAGTCCATCAACCAAAGGTACATAATTTCTAGGTAAAAGTCCAACCAAGTTTCCTTGGTTGGAATATATGAGTAAGATCTAGGAACCAAATACACATGAATTATGTAATGGTCTTCCCCATACTCAATTTATGTCTCTTCAACCTAATTATTCAAGGGATGCATGATACATTTTGAATAATTCGGCTGATCCTAGCATCTCACCCCATTTCTAGCAAACAAAAATAATTTGTTAAACCTTATAGTTTGTGTGAGATGTCCCCAAGTTGCCCAAATTAATTTCTCAATTTCTCTTGCTGTTTTAATTGTCCTTATTGATCATAATGGGGTCCTAATGGCCTATTGAGCCAAACACATTCCCAATTCTCTCCTCAAATGACTAAATTCATTTTCCGGAAGAGGTTTGGTGAAAATATCGGCTAGGTTTGACTTTGACTCAACATATGTGAGTGCAATGTCTCCCCTAGCTACGTGATCTCTAATGAAGTGATGACGCACTTCAATATGTTTGGTCCTTGAATGATGGACTAGATTTTTTTGTTAGGTTTATTGTGCTGATGTTGTCACACAACACTTGCACTCCCTTATACGAAAGCCCATAATCTTCTAGGGTGTGGATCATCCACAACAATTGTGATACACTCTCTCCCATGGCAATGTATTCAGCCTCGGTCGTGGAGAGAGCAATGCAATGTTGCTTCCGACTTGACCAACTAACTAATGATGAACCTAAAAATTGGCAACCCCCACTAGTACTTTTCCGATCCAATTTGCACCCAGCATAATCGGAGTCGGTATAACCTATCAAATCAAAAGACTCAGTACGAGGGTACCAGAGACCTACACTAATTGTGCCCTTAAGATATCTCAGAATCCTCTTAACTGCAATTAAATGAGATTCCTTGGCACATACTTGATATCTAGCGCACATGCCCACAACAAAAAGTATGTCCGGTCGACTAGATGTGAGATATAGAAGGCTACCAATCATGCTTCTATATTGCGTTAGATCAACTGGTTTTCCATTCTCATCATTGTCAAGGCGAGTGTTCGTCGCCATTGGAGTGGATACTTCCTTAGAGTCACTCATTTTGAATTTCTTGAGCATCTCTTGAGTGTACTTCGTTTGATGGACATAAATGCCATCTCGAGTTTGTTTAATTTCAAGTCCAAGGAAGAATGTCAATTCTCCCACCAGACTCATCTCAAACTCACTTTCCATGTGAGTGATAAATTCATTCAAATAGCCCTTGTTATTTGAGCCACAAATTATGTCATCGACATACACCTGGGCTACAAATATGTTTTCACCATCTCTACGCAGAAATAGTGTTGGGTCTATTTGACCTCTTACAAAACCCTTTTCTAGTAAGTAAGTTGACAACCTTTCGTACCATGCTCGAGGTGCTTGTTTAAGCCCATAAAGAGCTTTCTTGAGCTTGTAGACGTGGTTTGGAACTTCGGTATTTACAAACCCCGGTGGTTGTTCAACATAGACCTCTTCTTTAATGAAACTGTTTAAGAAGGCTGATTTAACGTCCATTTGATAGAGCTTGAAGCCTCTGTGTGCAGCAAAAGCTAGCATTAAACGAATGGACTCTAGTCGGGCCACGAGAGCATAAGTCTCATCATAATCGAGGCCTTCGACTTGACTATAGCCCTTGGCTACAAGTCTTGCCTTGTTTCTTACGACTTCTCCCTTTTAGTTTAACTTATTTTTGAAGACCCATTTGGTTCCAATAATGGTGGTCTTCTTAGGTCTAGGAACTAAGCCCCACACTTGGCTCCTTTCAAATTGACCTAACTCATCTTGCATACCTATGATCCAATCAGGATCGTGCAATGCCTCATCAACTAATTTTGGTTCGATTTCTGAGATCAAGGCGACCTCATTAGACTCATTTCTAAAGAATGATCTAGTCCTAAGCCCTTGTTGAATGTCTCCCACAATCTGGTCTTGGGGATGACTAGAGGCTATCCTAGATTGCCTTGGTGTTGGCGGTGCCTCATGAGTGGTCTCACTAGACACAGGCAAGGGCTCAGTATCAGGTAAAGAATCAGACTGAGCCCTCTCTTGCCTTTGCTCATCGTCATCGGAGTCAACTTCGACTCTTTCTATGTTTTGATTATTTAAACTTAGATTTCTAAGTTCAAATTGAATTTCTCCTACATCCCTTGATTGATCATTTGATTTAGGGATTTCTTCAAATGCTACATCCGAGGACTCTTCAATCAATTTAGTCCTATTGTTGTAGACTCAATAGGCTTTGCTGATGAGAGAGTACCCGACCAGTATCCCTTCATCAGCCTTAGCCGTGAACTTTCCAAGATGATCCTTGGTGTTCAAGATAAACACCTTACAACCAAACACCCTAAGATGTTTAATTGTAGGGGGTTTCCCAAACCAAAGTTCATGGGGAGTCTTTCCTAAAAACCTATGTATCAAGACTCGGTTTTGCACATAGCAAGCGGTATTTACAGCTTCAGCCCATAAGTAGCTCGGTAGTGAGTACTCATTGAGCATGCTTCGTGCAGCCTCTTGCAAGACCCGGTTCTTTCTCTCCACAACCCCATTTTGTTGTGGGGTCCTTGGAGTAGAGAACTCATGCCTATATCCTTTTTCTTGACAAAATTCTAAAAATCTATGGTTTTGAAATTCTCCACCATGATCACTCCTAATTGTTTTAATTGTTGTTGATTTTTCATTTTCAGTTCTTCTACAAAAGGAAACAAAAACATCTATGGTTTGATCCTTATTTTTTAAAAAGAAAGTCCATGTATATCTAGTAAAATCATTAATGATCACTAAGCAGTATCTACTTCCATTCAATGAAATAACATTACTGCAATCAAACAAATCCATATGCAATAAATCTAAAGCAGTAGATGTACTTACAGCGCTTTTACCTTTATGAGACGCTTTTGTTTGCTTACCCTTTTGACATGCATCACATAATTTTGTCTTTTGGTACTTGATGCTTGGTAGGTCTCACACTAATCCTTTGTTGGCCAGCTTTCGAATATTCTTTATGTTCACATGGGCCAACCTCCTATGCCACAACCATGATTCTTCTTCTTTTGACATGAAACACTTAGCAGAAGCATTAGTAGCACTTTTAAAAGATACTTGATAAATATTGTCTACCCTTGTGCCTACTAGTACCGTGTCAAGTGTGTCAATGTGTTTGACCAGACATTGACTTGAATGAAACTCAATTGTGTAACTCGTATCACACAATTGGCTGACACTTAGGAGATTAAAGGTCATCCCCTTGACTAGAAGGACATTTTTGATTTGGAGACATTCGGATATATGAATATCTCCAACTCCTATCACCTTAAGACTACCATTATTACCAAAGGACACATTACCTCTATTTTTATTTTGAAGGATAGTAAAGAGTGACTTGTCCCCGGTCATGTGCTTGGAGCATCCACTATCAACAAACCAAGTTGATAGATGCTCCCCCTTGACAAATGCCTACAAGACACGAAAGATAGATGTTTTAGGTACCCAAATCTTGGGACCTAATGCATCTACAATGAAAGACCTAGGAACCCATGCCTTGGTCACACCCTTCCTAGTCTCATGAACCCTAGAAGCATGTGATCTATGAAATTGAGTTCTAGACACTAAGGAAATGAAACTAGACTCCTTAGGTTGATATCCTAACCCAGCCTTGTTGTAGACCGCCCTTTGGGCATTTAGAATTATATCTAAGGTCTTAGAGCTAGTTGAGTATTTCTCAAGCATTTTCTTGAGTTTCTCAACTTCACTCTTTAGGGCTTTGTTTTCATCCTCAAGAAGCTCTTGATGTAGGTCATCAACCTCATCTTCCCTAAGAGTCTTCAAGTGTTCTACTTCATCTTTTAATGATTTAATTTATGTTTTTGATTTCTTAAGCAAAGTAGATAAATGTGCAATAGTTTTATAGCATTTCTCTAAGTGAGGAGAAGTTACCTCTTCATCATCCGAAGATGATGAAGCCGCGGCTGATGTATCACTTCCGGAGTCCGATTCCTCCCTTGCCATGAGCGCTAATTGGCGTGTGCTTTTCTCCTTCTTCTCTTCCTCCGATGAGCTTGAGGAGGATTCATCCCAAGTAGCTTTTAGAGCTTTCTTCTTCTTGGCCCTTTCCTCCTTCTTCTTGAGTTTTGGACACTCGCTCCGATAGTGTCCTTTCTTGCTACACTCATAACATGTAACATTAGCCTTATCAACATTTTGATCAATAGACTTACCTTTCCCTTTGTATCTCCGGCTCCTTCTCATGATTCTTCTCACGAAGTTGGCCATCTCACTTGATGATGATTCACCTTCATCATCGGACTCGGAGGAGGATGAGGATGTAGGAATTTCTTTCTCCTTCTTCTTTTCTTTCTTCCTTCTTCCATCCTTGCTCTTTTCTCCTGCAACTAATGCAATACCTTTCTCTTTTTGACCCTTGTTAGCAAGTTCATGAAGTTCCATTTCACAAAAGAATTCATCTAATTTAACAATTGAAAGGTCCTTGGAGACCTTGTAGGCATCTACCATAGATGACCACAAGGTATTCCTCGGAAAGGCTTTGAGAGCGTACCTTACGAGATCGCGATTCTCTACGCGTTCATCTACGGAATGAAGACCATTGATGATCTCTTTGAACCTTCCATGTAGTTCACTTACCGTTTCGTTCTCCTTCATGGTGAGTGTTGGAGTGTATACTGAAAGCCTAAGCTTTGTAAACATTCATTATGAATAAAGAATCACATTTGGTCAAATTGTCTACATTTAGTTGTAGTTGTTCAATTAATTTATACTGTAGATAACATAGTATGTGGTGCCACATGCAGAAAATGATGTTATCAGTACCTTATAAATTATAAACAGTAGCGCACGACCAAAATAGAAAGGAACAAACCATTAGAAGGTCGTAGTGTAATTAGGTATCAGTTTATCTTGACTGTATAATTACACTAGTACACTTAGAGTGTATTGAGTAGGACCATTTGAGGTCGTTTCTTTTATACTGACTTTATAAAGAAACAAAGACCTCGGTTATTATGGAAGTGTGTGCTCTTAATCCTAATATAATAACAAGAACATATATTTGATATTTATTTCTTTAATTTATCAATGGGTGAGATTTAGTTCGATGAATCAATAAGCCCGATAAGTTGGGAAATGGTATCATTTATAGTGTGTGCTGTTGATTATAGAAGGAAACTGTGTCCTAGAGATACTAGGTTGATAATGTCCTCAAGAGGAGCTAATAAGGATTGTCATGTTAAACCCTGCAGGTGGACCTAGTCCGACATGATGATAAGGTTGAGTGGTACTACTCTTGAACTAAGATATTAATTAAATGAGTTGTCAGTAACTCACTTAATTAGTGGACATTCGATATCTTACACACAGGGAGACTAACACACTCATAATAAGAAGGAGCCCAAAAATATAATTTGGGATTGGTGCGGTAGTTCAATAATAGTTCTCTAGTGGAATGAATTATTATTGATAAAATTAAGTTGTGTGTTAGGCGAACACGGGATGTTTAATGGGAGACCAAACCAATTCCTCCTCTCGGTCCCTATCGTAGCCTCTTATTTATAGAGTACTATACCCACCTATACCCACCTTCTATACCCACCTAAAGGGGTCGGCCAAGCTAGCTTGGGAACCAAGCTAGGGCCGGCCTAAGCATGGTTTAGGGTAGCTTGAACCCAAGCTAGAGGGGCCTGCCATATTAAATTAAAAAAGGATTTTAATTTTAATTTTTTATTATGTGGAAGATATAATTTATTAAAGAGAATTAAAATTAAATTATCTCTCTTGTAAAAGATCTACAAAAGATTAAAGAAAGAGATCTCTTTCCTTATTTGTAAATTGGTGAGATATTTTATTTTCTCTTTAAAAATTATTCACATGTTGTAAAATTAAAATTATAGAAATTTCCTTTTATCAACCATGAAGAGATTTTTGAAGAGAATTTTATTTTTTAAAATTTCCGGAAACAAATTAGGAAGTTTTAATTTGTTGATTAAAACTTGTCTAAATTGTTTCCCCTTGATGTGACCGGCCAATATAGATTAAATTGGGATATTTTATTTTATTTTTCTCAATTAAATCATGTCAAGGAAATTAAGGAAATTTTATTGTAATTAAATTTCCTAATTTACTTAGGCCAAGGAATATAAAAGAAGGGGTGAGGGTGCCTTCATGAGATACAACCTCTATTATTTCTCTCCCTCTTTTGTTCCTTGGTGTGGCCGGCCATCATCATCATCCTCTCCCTCTCTTCCTCTTGTGGTGGTCGAACCTCTCTCTCCCCTTGGAGCTCTTGCGGCGGCCGGATACTACTTGGAGAAGAAGAAGAAGAAGGAGAGAAAGCTTGCGTCTCTTGGAGCTTGGTTGGTGTTTTGTTCTTCATCCTTGGTAAAGCTTCTTTATGGCCGAACCTAGCTAGGAGGAGAAGAAGGTGGTTGGTGGTTTCTCATCTCAGAAGATCGTTGCCCACACAACGTCCGAGGTTAGAAGAGGAATACGGTAGAAGATCAAGAGGTCTTTCTAGAAGGTATAACTAGTAATTTTTCCTTTCCGCATCATGCTAGTTATTTATGGAAATAATACCAAATACAAGAGGCTTACGATTCTAGTATTTCGAATATGTTTTTCGATGTTGTGTTCTTTTGTTTTATTTTTCCTTGTGATTTGATTATTCTTTTCGGTTAACCTAAAGTTATTTTAGGAAATTAAATATTAGCTTTCTATAAAAGGTTTTGTCTAGTCGGTGGTGGTTGCTCCCATATCCAAGAAGGTCATGTGCCTCGCCACGTCAGTACTGTGAACCAATTATGGAAATTAATATTTAATGGAATTAATAACTTAAGGTGATTTGGGTCGAACGTGTTAAGTTTCGCAGGAGACCCAAATCAAAACCTAAAAGAACGAATAGATTAAGTTTTGGATCAAACGTGTTAAGTTCCGCAGGCGATCCAAAATTTAATTTAAAAGAACACATGGTAACTAGGAAAAGGTTCAGACCTTTGTACAACATTTTTTGTACAGTGGAACCTCTAGGTTTTCCGAGTAGCAACCAACAATTGGTATCAGATCTAGGGTTTTGCCTCTGTGTATTTGGTATTAGTTTAATTATGCACATGTCATACATAATTTAGGCAGGATAATAGTAGGATGTGCTAACTTTGTGGATGCAGGATCCAACTATTATGGCTTTTAGTTATTATGTGTGTGATTGGACCCTTGGACATATCAAGGGCATTTATATGTGTGTGCATGATTGTATTAAAAATACAGCAGGAGCTGTATTTAGTTTTATTAGGATTTTATTTTTGATCTAGATACATGTACATTCCTTTTATGGAATATAGGATCAAAAATGTAAAATTCTATTTATGTCGTGGATCGAATCTTGCAAAGCGTGGAACCTTCTAATGACCAGAGGCGCAGCGGAACTAGGAGCAAGATGGATGCGACAGCTAGACCCGGTGGCGGTGGCCAAATATGATAGCAGCTTGGGATGACAACACATGGAGGACAACTAGAGATAAAAGACATAATAGTTGAAAATTAGATTTTCTATTTATTGCTTTTATATTGTGCTGTGTGTGTATGTTAGTTTACATGTTTAGTAGGCTAGCATAGTTAAAATTCCTCATTTATAAATAACTAAGTGGGAGAGGGATTTTTAAGTAAATCCCATGGTCTCCATTACTGGTTTGTAAGTGATGCAAACAAGCTTGCGCGTTGGCTCTGAGTGCCTTCCTCCATAACGGATTAGCTTGTTTGTGGATCACTAGAACAGACTTCCATTTTTTGATGACTATAGGAAGTTAATTAAGAGTGTGTGATCTTCCCCAACGGAAGGGGCATAATCTTATTAATGGACTTAGTGTCAAGTAATGGTATACCCTTAGACACATCTAATATTATCCTCCCCATCGGAGTCACTGCTATTATTTGTGTGACCAAAAGACACCAACTATTAATTTTATTTGTCAAAAAGTTAGGTTGACAAGATAATAAAATTAATGGGTTAAAACCCTCCTTTTACAAATGTTGAATTTGTATACGTCCACACTAACGTGGCATACAAAATTCACGGTGTTTTGAGGTGTTGGTTAATTTAAAATAGTATTGTTTGAGGAATCAATATTATTCTAAATTTAGAGTTCTGACCAAAAGTTATTTGTGATTCTTAGGATGACTTTCAACCCGCTGTCCATCATACTTCAACAGAATAGACTTACTGGACCAAATTACATAGATTGGAAAAGAAACCTGGACATTGTTCTTACTGCTGAGGGCTATAAATTTGTACTGACTGAGGCTTACCCTGAAGCACCTACTGGTGAATCAACCCAAGAGGAGATTGAATATCATAGTAAATGGGTAAAAGCTGATGAGATAGTGCGGTGTTACATTTTAGCTTCAATGTCAAATGTATTGCAACATCAGCATCAAGATTTACCGACAGCTTATGATATTATGAACAATCTCAAAGAACTCTTTGGTCATCAGGATAGGGCTTCTAGGCAAGAAGCCATGAGAAAGATAACGACAGCCACCATGCAAGAGAGTACTCCTGTGAGGGATCATATCCTAAAGATGATGGCTTATCTGAACGAGATACAGATCCTTGGAGGAGAAATTGATGGGGAAACCCAGATCGATATGATCCTCCAAACGCTGCCAAGAAGTTTTGAGCAATTTCGCCTGAACTATAATATGAATAAGAGGATTTATTCATTAGCGGAACTACTGATAGAACTTCAAGCAGCAGAAGGATTATTTCGTCACAATGCTCAAATTCACTATGCTGAAAATGGTTCTACTTCTAAACCGAGAGGAAAGAAGAAGAAGAAACAAGTCGGTTCAACAAAGAAAGTGAATAAATCTTAGAGTACGGGATTTAAAGCTGGAGTGAAGAAGCCGAAGGGCAAGTGCTTCATCTGCAAGCAGGCAGGACATTGGAAGGCGGACTGTCCTCGTAGGAACCAAAACAAAGGTATATCTCATGCTCTAGTTGTTGAAACATGTTTAGCGGTGTTATCTACCAGCACCTGGTGTGTAGATACGGGAGCCACTGTGTTAGAGTGTATACTAAAAGCCTAGCTTTCGGTATAAACATTTATCTAGAAATAAGAATCACATTGGTCAAATGTCTACATTTGTGATAAATGTAGTTGTTCAATTAATTTATATTGTAGATAACATGGTGTGTGGTGTCACACACAGAGCATCATGTTATCAGTACCTTATAAATTATAAACAGTAGCTCACGACCAAGATGGAAAGGAACAAACCATTTGAAGGTCGTAGTGTAATTAGGTATTAGTTTATCTTAACTATATAATTACACTAGTACACTTAGAGTGTATTGAGTAGGACCATTAGAGGTCGTTTCTTTTATACTGACTTTATAAAGAAACAAAGACCTCAGTTATTATGGAAGTGTGTGCTCTTAATCCTAATATAATAACAAGCACATATATTTGATATTTATTTCTTTAATTTATCAATGGGTGAGATTTAGTTCGATGAATCAATAAGCCCGATAAGTTGGGAAATGATATCACTTATAGTGTGTGTTGTTGATTATAGAAGGAAACTGTGTCCTAGTGATCTAGGTTGAGAATGCCCCCAAGAGGATCTCATAAGGATTGTCATGTTAAACCCTGCAGGTGGACTTAGTCCGACATGACAATGAAGTTGAGTGGTACTACTCTTGGAGCTAGATATTAATTAAGTGAGTTGTCAGTAACTTACTTAATTAGTGGACATTTGTTATCTTAAACACAGGGAGACTAACACACTCATAATAAGAAGGAGCCCAAAATGTAATTTGGGATTGGTGCGGTAGTTCAATAATAGTTCTTTAGTGGAATGAATTATTATTGATGAAATTAAGTTGTGTGTTCGGGGCGAACACGGGATGCTTAATTTCATCGGGAGACCAAAACCAATTCCTCCTCTCGGTCCCTATCGTAGCCTCTAGTATATAGAGAATTATACCCACCGCATACCCACCTTCTTACCCATCCAATGGGGCCGGCCAAGCTAATTGGAACCCAAGCTAGGGCCGGCCAAGTGAATGAGGCATGTAGGTGGCCGGCCAAAGCATGGGTCCCAAGCTTAGGTGGCCGGCCACTAGAATATTAAAAAGGATTTTTATTGAAATTATTTCTTATGTGGATATCATGATTTTAAAAGAGAGTTTAAAAATTAAAAATTTCCTTTTATAGCTTTCTACAAAAGATTAAGAGAAAAGATTAATCTCTTTCCTTATTTGTAGTTTAAGAGGATGGTTTTAATTTTTGGTAAAAACCTTTCTTATTTGTAAATCATCTACATGTTTAAAAGAGAGTTTAAAATTTGAAATCTTTCATTATTTGTTGATTAAAAGGTGGATTTTAAATTTTAAGAAAACTTTCCTTTTTAACCATGTTCATGATTTAAAAGAAAGTTTAAAAATTAAATTTTCTCTTTTATAAGTTTCTACAAGAGATTAAGAAAAGATTTGATATCTTTCCTTATTTGTAGATTAAAAGAGATTTTAATTTTTAGAGATAACTTTCTTTTTATCCACATGTTTAAAAGAAAGATTTTAATTTATTAAATTTCCTTTTTATTAACCAATCATGAAGGGATAAAATTATTGGAGAAATTTTTATAAATTTCTAGAAACAAATTAGGAAGTTTTAATTTTTGTTTTAATTAAAACTTTCCTTGATTTGTGGATTGTAGGTGGCCGGCCAAATAAGTTGGAAAAAGGAAATTAATTTTTAATTAATTTTTCTTTTTCATGGCAAAAGAATTAAGGAAGGTTTTATTAATTTTTCCTTATTTGCCAAGACCAAGGATTATAAAAGAGGGGGTAGAGGAGGCTTCATTGTGAACAACTCTATTCTTTTTATTCCTCTCTTTTCTTCTTTGGTGTGGCCGGCCCTATTTCTCTCCTCTCCTCTTGTTGGCCGAAACTTATCTCTTGGTGGAACTTTTGTTAGTGGCCGGATCAAGGAAGGAGAAGAAGGAGAGAAAGCAAGCCTCGTTTCTAGCATCCCTTGGAGCATGGTGGTGGTGGCCGAACCTCTTCATCCTAGAAGATGTTTTGATGGCCGAAACTTGCAAGGAAGAAGAAGGTGCTTGGTGGTTCTCATCTCGGAAGATCGTTGCCCACACAATGTCCGAGGTTAGAAGAGGAATACGGTAGAAGATCAAGAGGTCTTTCTAAAAGGTATAACTAGTAATTTTTCTTTCCGCATCATGCTAGTTATTTATGGAAATAATACCAAATACAAGAGAATTACGATTCTAGTATTTCGAATATATTTTTCGAAGTTTTGTTCTTTTGTTTTATTTTTCCTTATGTTTTGATTGTTCTTTTCGGTTAACCTAAAGTTATTTTAGGAAATTAAATATTAGATTTCTATAAAAGGTTTTGTCTAGTCGGTGGTGATTGCTCCCATATCCAAGAAGGCCATGTGCCTCGCCACGTCAGTACTGGGAACCAATTATGGAAATTAATATTTAATGGAATTAATAACTTAAGGTGATTTGGGTCGAACGTGTTAAGTTCCGCAGGAGATCCAAGTCAAAACCTAAAAGAACAAATAGATTAAGTTTTGGATCAAACGTGTTAAGTTCCGCAGGCGATCCAAAATTTAATTTAAAAGAACACATGGTAGCTAGGAAAAGGTTCAGACCTTTGTACAAAATTTTTGTACAGTGGAACCTCTAGGTTTTCCGAGTAGCAACCAACAATTGGTATCAGAGCTAGGGTTTTGCCTCTGTGTATTTGGTATTAGTTTAATTATGCACATGTCATACAAAATTTAGGCAGGATAATAGTAGGATGTGCTAACTTTGTGGATGCAGGATCCAACTATTATGGCTTATAGTTTTATGTGTGTGATTGGACCCTTGGACATGTCAAGGGCATTTATATGTGTCTGCATGATTGTATTATAAAATACAGCAGGAGCTGTATTTAGTTTTATTAGGATTTTATTTTTGATCTAGATACATGTACATTCCTTTTATGGAATATAGGATCAAAATTGTAAAATTCTATTTATGTCGCGGATCGAATCTTGCAAAGCGTGGAACCTTCTAAGGACCAGAGGCGCAGCGGTACAAGGAGCAAGATGGATGCGACAGCTAGACCCGGTGGCGGTGGCCAAATATGGCAGCAGCTTGGGATGACAACACACGGAGGACAACTAGAGATAAAAGTCATAATAGTTGAAAATTAGATTTTCTATTTATTGCTTATTGTATTGTTTGTGCATGTTAGTTTACAAGTTTAGTAGGCTAGCATAGTTAAAATTCCTCATTAATAAATAACTAAGTGGGAGAGGGATTTTAAGTAAATCCCATGGTCTCCATTACTGGTTTGTAAGTGATGCAAACAAGCTTGCGTTGGCTCGAGTGCCTTCCTCCATAACGGATGAGCTAGTTTGCGGATCACTAGAACATACTTCCATTTTGGATGACTATAGGAAGTTAATTAAGAACGTGTGATCTTCCCCAACGGAAGGGCATAATCTTATTAATGGACTTAGTGTCAAGTAATGGTATACACTTAGACACATCTAATAGTATCCTCCCCATCGGAGTCACTGTTATTATTTGTGTGACCAAATGAAACCAACTATTAATTTGTCATAAAACTAGGTTGACAAGATAATAAAATTAAAGGGTTAAAATCCCTCTTACAAATGATTGATTTTGTATACGTCCACACTAACGTGGCATACAAAATTAACGGTGTTTGAGATAAT
Source organism: Zingiber officinale (assembly GCF_018446385.1). Taxonomy (NCBI): domain Eukaryota; kingdom Viridiplantae; phylum Streptophyta; class Magnoliopsida; order Zingiberales; family Zingiberaceae; genus Zingiber; species Zingiber officinale. Next base: position 109,612,941 of record NC_055997.1, read on the forward strand.
TTTATTTGTCATAAAGTTACGTTGACAAGATAGTTAATGGGTAAAACCCTCCTCTTACAAATGTTGATTTTGTATACGTCCACACTAACGTGGCATGCAAAATTCACGGTGTTTTGAGGTGTTGGTAAATTTAAATAGTATTGTTAGAGGAATCAATATTATTTTAAATTTAGAGTCTTGACCAAATATTTGATTAAAGATAGATCAACTATTAATTTTATTCATCATAAAGTAAAATTGACGAGATAATAAAATTAATGAATAAAATCTCCTCTTTGATTTTGTTTACATAAAATTCATGGAGATTTTAAGGAGTTGATCTTGACCAAATATTTTTGTGATTCTTAGGATGTTTGTCAATCCCTAGTAGTCATACTATAGAAAAAGACTTAGTAGTCCCAATTGTAATGATTGGAAATAGGACTTGGACATTAAGGTAGACTGTTTTTTTAGAACTAAGAACAATTTAGGTGTATTTAATTCATTAGTTGAAACATGTCTAGTGGTGTTATCTACCAGAACCTGGAGTGTAGATACAAGATACCATTAATCATGTCTGCAATTCATTGCAGGGTTCCAGGAAACCCGACAACTAAATGAAAGGTAAATCACCGTCCACATGGGCACTACTGTAAAAGTGGTAGCTGTTGCAGTGGGAGATGTTTATCCTTTGATAAAGAATAAAATATAGATTTTAAGTAATTGTCTTTACATACCAAGTTTAGAAAGAACCTGATTTCAGTTTCTAAACTATTATAGATATTGTGTCTATTTTGATAACAAAGTTGTTATCAAGAAAAATAGGGAAGTTATCTATTCTGGTATGATGGTTGACAATTTATAATCCAATAACTCCCACGATGCAACAAATGAAAATTAGTAACACATCTTCTAATTTTAAGAGAAAGCAACCTTCGGAAATGAACCAATTATATCTTTGGCATCTAAAGCTAGGTTATACTTGAGTAGGATTCATTGGTAGCTGATGAACTTTTGGGTTCATTGGTAGTGGAAATCTTTCCAACCTACGAGTCTTACTTGGAAGGAAAATAACCAAGAAGCTTTTAAGTCCAAGGGGTATGGAGTCAAAGATATGTTGAAATTGGTTCATTCTGATTTGTGTGATCCTATGACTATCCAGACAAGAGGTAGTATTGAATATTTTGTCTATTTTATAGACAACTATTCAAGATACAAATAAATTTACTTAATGTACAGAAGACTAAGTACTTTGATTAGTTCAAAGAGTACAAGGTTGATGCGGAGAAATGTTAAAGTAAAAGTCACTATGGAAGATCGTAGTGGCAAGTACCTCTTGAGAGATTTTAGAGTCACTTATCGAGTTGGATTTCAATCCCAACTAATCGCATCTACACCCCAATAGAATGGTGTAGTAGAAAGAAGGTAAAGGACTCTTATGGAATAATTAGATAGATGATGAGTTATTCAGAAAATTACCAAATTTGTTTTAAGGATAAACTCGAAAACGAAAGTGAACATAGTACCTTCCAAGTTAGAACTCTCTACTCATATAGAATTGCTGAATAGGTGAAAACCTATTTTGAAGCATATTCGGATTCGGGTAATCCAGCACATATGTTAAAGAGAGACAATGATAAGTTGGATAGGAGTTCACTTGTTTGTAAGTTATCCTAGATAAACAAAAGTAGGTTTATAGTCTTAAAAATCAGAAGGTCATTGTTAGCATCAATGACTGATTTTTAGAAAAGGACTATATAAGGAACCACGTGCTCATAAGTAAATTTGTTCTTAAGGAAATAATAAAAGATATGTCTAATCTAGTACCAACTGTATAAGATGAGATACCACAAGGAAACTGCAACACGTATCACAAATGATACACAATTACAGAAAGTGTCTTGTCGTAGTGGGAGGGTTGTTAAGCAACCTAAAAAGATTCATGTTTTGGGAGAGTTTTTGGACTTGATCCCTGAAGGACATGAACCTGATCTCCGGTCATATGATGAAGCACTCCAAGATAAAGATGCAGCATCTTGGCAAAGAGTAATGAATAACAGAATTAGAATTCTAATAAAATCTGGAAGCTTGTAGAACCACCAAATGGTGTAAAAGCCTTTGGGTGTAAAAGGTCTATAATAGGAAAAGAAGGATAGACAGGAACGTAGAAATCTTCAGAGCAAGGCTTGATGAAAAAGTAAACTTTTTTTCACTGGTAGTCATGCTAAAATCTATCCGGATTCTTTTATCTATTTGGCAAGTGGATGTCAAGACAGCATTCCTTAATGGAAGTCTTGAAGAAAGCATCCATATAAAGCAACCAGAAGGGTTCATTGCAAAGGGCTAAGAGCATCTTGTGTAAGCTCAATTAGTCTATGGACTGAGGCAAAGCTTCAAGGTCTTGGAACATCCGGTTTATCAAAGTCTATGGATTTATTTAGTAACCGGATAAGTCTTGTGTATACAAAAGGCGTGATGGAAACGTGGTGGTATTTCTTGTACTATACGTAGATAACATTTTTGGTAGTTGGAAACAATATCAAAGTGTTGTCAGAAGTAAGGGTATGGTTGTCCAAACAATTCGATATGAAGGACTTGAGAGAATGTATATATTCTTGAGATCAAAGTAATAAGGGATCGCAAGAAAAGAATATTTTACTTATCCCAAGCTTCATACATCGAAAAAATCCTTGCTCGTTTTAAGCATACAAAACTCCAAGAAAGGTTTCTTACCTTTTTAGGATAGAGTAACTTTATCTAAAGATATGTCTCTGTAGACATCAAAGGAGATAAAGGAAATAAAGGCAGTTCTTTATGCTTCGGCTGACAGAAGCCTAATGTATGCTATGCACGAGATCAGAAATCTGTTTTGCCAAGGGCATAGTTAGCAGATATCAAAGTAACTCTAGACAAGGACAGTGGACTGCAGTAAAGCATATATTGAAGTACCTTAGAGGTACTAGAGATTATATGCTAGCTTACAAGGCAGTTAATTTGGTCCTTGTGGGTTGCATGGATTTTGACTTCCAATCGGATAGGGACAATAATAAGTCAACCTCGGGGTTTTGTGTTTACTTTAGGAGGTAAAGTCATAACTATGGAAGAGTGATAAGCATAGGTGTTTTTCTGGACTCCACCATAGAATCTTAGTATATGGCAAGCCTCTGAGGCAGCCATAAAAGCTGAATGACTCAATAACCTCAAGATAGACTTAGATATGATTTCTGGTTTGTCCAAAGATTATTACAATTTATTGTAATAATGTTGGTGTAGTAGCAAACTCGAAGAAACCATAAGTCTATAAGGCAAGTAAACACAATAGAGCGCAAGTACCACCCAATACGAGGAATCGTATAAACGAGGAGAAGTTGTTGCCGCCTAGATTGCATCAGGTGATGACCTATAGATCCTTTCACTAAGGTCCTTAAGGCAAGAGCTTTTGATGGGCATGTTGAAGGGATGGGAATCAGATGTATGGCAGCAGATATGGCAGCTTAGTCTTTTAGTATAAGTGGGAGATTGTTAGAGTGTATACTAAAAGCCTAGCTTTTGGTATAAACATTTATCTAGAAATAAGAATCACATTGGTCAAATGTCTACATTTGTGATAAATGTAGTTGTTCAATTAATTTATATTGTAGATAACATGGTGTGTGGTGTCACACACAGAAGATCATGTTATCAGTACCTTATAAATTATAAACAGTAGCTCACGACCAAGATGGAAAGGAACAAACCATTTGAAGGTCGTAGTGTAATTAGGTATTAGTTTATCTTAACTATATAATTACACTAGTACACTTAGAGTGTATTGAGTAAGACCATTAGAGATCGTTTCTTTTATACTGACTTTATAAAGAAACAAAGACCTCAGTTATTATGGAAGTGTGTGCTCTTAATCCTAATATAATAACAAGCACATATATTTGATATTTATTTCTTTAATTTATCAATGGGTGAGATTTAGTTCGATGAATCAATAAGCCCGATAAGTTGGGAAATGATATCACTTATAGTGTGTGTTGTTGATTATAGAAGGAAACTGTGTCCTAGTGATCTAGGTTGAGAATGCCCCCAAGAGGAGCTCATAAGGATTGTCATGTTAAACCCTGCAGGTGGACTTAGTCCGACATGACAATGAAGTTGAGTGGTACTACTCTTGGAGCTAGATATTAATTAAGTGAGTTGTCAGTAACTTACTTAATTAGTGGACATTTGTTATCTTAAACACAGGGAGACTAACACACTCATAATAAGAAGGAGCCCAAAATGTAATTTGGGATTGGTGCGGTAGTTCAATAATAGTTCTTTAGTGGAATGAATTATTATTGATGAAATTAAGTTGTGTGTTCGGGGCGAACACGGGATGCTTAATTTCATCGGGAGACCAAAACCAATTCCTCCTCTCGGTCCCTATCGTAGCCTCTAGTATATAGAGAATTATACCCACCGCATACCCACCTTCTTACCCATCCAATGGGGCCGGCCAAGCTAGTTGGAACCCAAGCTAGGGCCGGCCAAGTGAATGAGGCATGTAGGTGGCCGGCCAAAGCATGGGTCCCAAGCTTAGGTGGCCGGCCACTAGAATATTAAAAAGGATTTTTATTGAAATTATTTCTTATGTGGATATCATGATTTTAAAAGAGAGTTTAAAAATTAAAAATTTCCTTTTATAGCTTTCTACAAAAGATTAAGAGAAGAGATTAATCTCTTTCCTTATTTGTAGTTTAAGAGGATGGTTTTAATTTTTGGTAAAAATCTTTCTTATTTGTAAATCATCTACATGTTTAAAAGAGAGTTTAAAATTTGAAATCTTTCATTATTTGTTGATTAAAATGTGGATTTTAAATTTTAAGAAAACTTTCCTTTTTAACCATGTTCATGATTTAAAAGAAAGTTTAAAAATTAAATTTTCTCTTTTATAAGTTTCTACAAGAGATTAAGAAAAGATTTGATATCTTTCCTTATTTGTAGATTAAAAGAGATTTTAATTTTTAGAGATAACTTTCTTTTTATCCACATGTTTAAAAGAAAGATTTTAATTTATTAAATTTCCTTTTTATTAACCAATCATGAAGGGATAAAATTATTGGAGAAATTTTTATAAATTTCTAAAAACAAATTAGGAAGTTTTAATTTTTGTTTTAATTAAAACTTTCCTTGATTTGTGGATTGTAGGTGGCCGGCCAAATAAGTTGGAAAAAGGAAATTAATTTTTAATTAATTTTTCTTTTTCATGGCAAAAGAATTAAGGAAGGTTTTATTAATTTTTCCTTATTTGCCAAGACCAAGGATTATAAAAGAGGGGGTAGAGGAGGCTTCATTGTGAACAACTCTATTCTTTTTATTCCTCTCTTTTCTTCTTTGGTGTGGCCGGCCCTATTTCTCTCCTCTCCTCTTGTTGGCCGAAATTTATCTCTTGGTGGAGCTTTTGTTAGTGGCCGGATCAAGGAAGGAGAAGAAGGAGAGAAAGCAAGCCTCGTTTCTAGCATCCCTTGGAGCATGGTGGTGGTGGCCGAACCTCTTCATCCTAAAAGATGTTTTGATGGCCAAAACTTGCAAGGAAGAAGAAGGTGCTTGGTGGTTCTCATCTCGGAAGATCGTTGCCCACACAACGTCCGAGGTTAGAAGAGGAATACGGTAGAAGATCAAGAGGTCTTTCTAAAAGGTATAACTAGTAATTTTTCTTTCCGCATCATGCTAGTTATTTATGGAAATAATACCAAATACAAGAGGCTTACGATTCTAGTATTTCGAATATATTTTTCGAAGTTGTGTTCTTTTGTTTTATTTTTCCTTGTGTTTTGATTGTTCTTTTCGGTTAACCTAAAGTTATTTTAGGAAATTAAATATTAGATTTCTATAAAAGGTTTTGTCTAGTCGGTGGTGGTTGCTCCCATATCCAAGAAGGCCATGTGCCACGCCACGTCAGTACTGGGAACCAATTATGAAAATTAATATTTAATGGAATTAATAACTTAAGGTGATTTGGGTCGAACGTGTTAAGTTCCGTAGGAGATCCAAGTCAAAACCTAAAAGAACAAATAGATTAAGTTTTGGATCAAACGTGTTAAGTTCCGCAGGCGATCCAAAATTTAATTTAAAAGAACACATGGTAGCTAGGAAAAGGTTCAGACCTTTGTACAAAATTTTTGTACAGTGGAACCTCTAGGTTTTCCGAGTAGCAACCAACACACTGATCATGTCTGCAATTCCTTGTAGGGGTTCCAGGAAACCCGACGACTATCTGAAGGAGAAATTACCGTCTACATGGGCAATGCTACTAAGGTGGCAGCTGTTGCAGTGGGAGACGTCTACTTATCTTTTAGTAGAAATAGGAATTTGGTTTTAAGAAATTGTCTTTATGTACCCAGTTTTAGAAAGAATTTAATTTCAGTTTCTAAATTGTTTTTAGATGGATATTCAATTTCTTTCAGTAACGATGTAGTTATTAAGAGAAATAAAGTGATTATCTGTTCTGGTACATTAGTTGGCAATTTGTATACTTTAAATCCAATTTCTTCCACGAAGCAAAACATGGAAATTTATAACTCATCTTCTAACTCAAATAAAAGAAAAGAACCTTCGAAAATGAACCAAGCATATCTTTGGCATCTAAGGCTTGGTCATATTAACTTAAGTAGGATTCAGAGGCTAATAGCCGATGGACTTTTGGGTTCATTAGAGTTGGAAAATTTTCCAACTTGTGAATCTTACTTGGAAGGTAAAATGACCAAGAGGTCATTCAAGGCCAAGGGGTATAGAGCCAAAGAAGTGTTGGAATTGGTTCATTCTGATTTGTGTGGTTCTATGTCTGTCCAGGCAAGAGGTGGTTTTGAATATTTTATCTCTTTTATAGATGATTATTCAAGATACGGATATATTTACCTAATGCGTCGCAAGTCTGAGTGCTTTGATAAGTTCAAAGAATACAAGGCTGATGTGGAAAAATGATTAGGTAAAAGTATCAAGACACTACGATCTGATCGTGGTGGCGAATACCTCTTAGGAGAGTTTAGAAATTACTTATCAGAGGCCGGGATTCAATCCCAATTATGCGCACCTGGTAACAGAATGGTGTAGTAGAACGATGGAATATGACTCTTATGGAGATGGTTAGATCGATGATGAGTTATTCGAATTACCAAATTCGTTTTGGGGATATGCTCTAGCAGTGTATGTTCCGAACTTAGTACCTTCTAAATCAGTTTCTTCTACTCCCATAGAAATGTGGAATGGGCGAAAACCAGTCTAAGACATATTCGGTTGGGTAGTCCGGCACATGTCTGAAACCAAATCTTGATAAGTTAGAATCCGTCTGAAGTTCGTGTGTTTGTAGGATATCCCAAAGGAACGAAAGGTGGTTTATTTTATAGTCCTAAAGACCAAGGTCATTGTTAGCACCAATGCCCGTTTTAGAAGAAGACTATATAATGGATCACAAGCCCGATAGTAAAGTTGTTTTAGAAGAACTAAGAGAGGACACGTCTACTTTAGTACCAACAGTACAAGATGAAGTACCACAAGAGCGCAACACGTGTCACACATGATACACAACCCCAGACACTCGTCGTAGTGGGAGGTTGTGAGGCAACCTGAGAGATTCATGTTTTGGGAGAGTCTTGGACTTGATCCGGGTAAATATGAACCTGATCCCGGACATATGAAGCACTCCAAGATATAGATGCGACATCTTGGCAAAAGGCGATGAATTCAAATAGAGTCTATGTACTCTAATAAGGTCCAGGAGCTTGTAGAACCACCGATGGTGTAAAAGGCGTTGGATGCAAGTGGATCTACAAAGGAAAAGAGGGACAGACGGAAGGTAGAAACCTTCAAAGCTAGGCTTGTTGCGAAAGGGCACACTCGAAAGAGGGATCGACTATGAGGAGACCTTTTCACCGTAGCCATGCTTAAGTCTATCCGGTACTCTTATCCAATCTTGCTCATATGGATTATGAGATTTGGCAAATGGATGTCAAGACGACTTTCCTTAATGGAAGTCTTGAAGAGAACATCCATATGAAGCAACGAAGGGTTCATTGAAAAGACAAAGAGCATCTAGTGTGCAAGCTCAATCGGTCCATTTATGGACTAAAGCAAGCTTCAAGATCTTGGAACATCCGGTTTAATGAAGTAATCCGGTCATATGGATTTATTCAAAGTCCGGATGAGTCTTGTGAAGTGTAACGGAAACGTGGTGGTATTTCTTGTACTATACGTAGATGATATTTTGTTAATTGGCAACAATGTCAAGGTATTATCAGACGTAAGGGTATGGTTGTCCAAACAATTTGATATGAAGGACTTAGGAGAGTGTGCACACATTCTTGGGATCAAAGTAATAAGGGATCGCAAGAAAAGAATGTTGTGTCTGTCCCAAGCTTCATATATAGATACAATCCTTGCTCGTTTTAGCATGCAGGATTCCAAGAAAGGTTTTTTACCTTTTAGGCATGGAATAACTCTATCTAAAGAGATGTCTCCTAAGACATCAAAGGAGATAGAAGACATGAAAGCAGTTCCTTATGTCTCGGCTGTAGGAAGCCTTATGTATGCAATGCTATGTACGAGACCAGATATTTGTTTTACCGTGGGCATGGTCAGCAGATATCAGAGTAACCCTAGACAAGGACATTGGACTGCAATAAAGCATATATTAAAGTACCTGAGAAGGACTAGAGATTATATGCTAGTTTACCAAGCAGACGATTTGCTCCCTGTGGGTTACACGGATTCAGATTTCCAATCAGATAGGGATAACAGTAAGTCTACATCAGGCTATATGTTTACTTTAGGAGGTGGAGCCATTTCATGGAGGAGTGTTAAGAAGAAATACGTTTCGGACTCAACCATGGAAGCTAAGTATGTAGCAGCCTCTGAGGCAGCTAAAGAAGCAGTATGGCTCAGGAACTTTCTAATGGACTTAGATGTGATTCCTGGTTTTCCCAAAATCATCACAATTTATTGTGATAATAGCGGTGCAGTTGCAAACTCGAAGGAACCACGAGCTCATAAGGCAAGTAAACATATAGAGCGCAAGTACCACCTGATACGAGATATCGTGAAACGAGGAGAAGTTGTCATCGCCAAGATTGCATCAGCGGATAACCTGGTAGATCCTTTCACTAAGGCCCTTCCGGCGAAAGCTTTCGATCGGCATGTGGAGGGAATGGGAATCAGATGTATGGTAGAAGATATGACAGCTTAGTCATTAGTATAAGTGGGAGATTGTTGGAGTGTATACTGAAAGTCTAAGCTTTGTAAACATTCATTATGAATAAAGAATCACATTTGGTCAAATTGTCTACATTTAGTTGTAGTTGTTCAATTAATTTATACTGTAGATAACATAGTATGTGGTGCCACATGCAGAAGATGATGTTATCAGTACCTTATAAATTATAAACAGTAACGCACGACCAAAATGGAAAGGAACAAACCATTAGAAGGTCGTAGTGTAATTAGGTATCAGTTTATCTTGACTGTATAATTACACTAGTACACTCAGAGTGTATTGAGTAGGACCATTTGAGGTCGTTTCTTTTATACTGACTTTATAAAGAAACAAAGACCTCGGTTATTATGGAAGTGTGTGCTCTTAATCCTAATATAATAACAAGAACATATATTTGATATTTATTTCTTTAATTTATCAATGGGTGAGATTTAGTTCGATGAATCAATAAGCCCGATAAGTTGGGAAATGGTATCATTTATAGTGTGTGTTGTTGATTATAGAAGGAAACTGTGTCCTAGAGATACTAGGTTGATAATGTCCTCAAGAGGAGCTCATAAGGATTGTCATGTTAAACCCTGCAGGTGGACCTAGTCCGACATGATGATAAGGTTGAGTGGTACTACTCTTGGACTAAGATATTAATTAAATGAGTTGTCAGTAACTCACTTAATTAGTGGACATTCGATATCTTAAACATAGGGAGACTAACACACTCATAATAAGAAGGAGCCCAAAAATGTAATTTGGGATTGGTGTGGTAGTTCAATAATAGTTCTCTAGTGGAATGAATTATTATTGATAAAATTAAGTTGTGTGTTCGGGGCGAACACGGGATGCTTAATTTTATCGGGAGTCCAAAAACAATTCCTCCTCTCAGTCCCTATCGTAGCCTCTTATTTATAGAGTACTATACCCACCTAAAGGGGGTCGGCCAAGCTAGCTTGGGAACCAAGCTAGGGCCGGCCTAAGCATAAGTTGGGGTGGCCGGCCCTAGCTTGAACCCAAGCTAGAGGGGCCGGCCATATTAAATTAAAAAAGGATTTTAATTTTAATTTTTTATTATGTGGAAGATATAATTTATTAAAGAGAATTAAAATTAAAATATCTCTCTTGTAAAAGATCTACAAAAGATTAAAGAAAGAGATCTCTTTCCTTATTTGTAGATTGGTGAGATATTTTATTTTCTCTTTAAAAATTATTCACATGTTGTAAAATTAAAATTATAGAAATTTCCTTTTATCAACCATGAAGAGATTTTTGAAGAGAAATTTTATTTTTTAAAATTTCCGGAAACAAATTAGGAAGTTTTAATTTGTTGATTAAAACTTGTCTAAATTGTTTCCCCTTGATGTGGTCGGCCAATATAGATTAAATTGGGATATTTTATTTTATTTTTCTCAATTAAATCATGTCAAGGAAATTAAGGAAATTTTATTGTAATTAAATTTCCTAATTTGCTTAGGCCAAGGAATATAAAAGAAGGGGTGAGAGTGCCTTCATGAGATACAACCTCTATTATTTCTCTCCCTCTTTTGTTCCTTGGTGTGGCCGGCCATCATCATCATCCTCTCCCTCTCTTCCTCTTGTGGTGGCCGAACCTCTCTCTCCCCTTGGAGCTCTTGCGGCGGCCGGATACTACTTGGAGAAGAAGAAGAAGAAGGAGAGAAAGCTTGCGTCTCTTGGAGCTTGGTTGGTGTTTTGTTCTTCATCCTTGGTAAAGCTTCTTTGTGGTCGAACCTAGCTAGGAGGAGAAGAAGGTGGTTGGTGGTTTCTCATCTCGGAAGATCGTTTCCCACACAACGTCCGAGGTTAGAAGAGGAATACGGTAGAAGATCAAGAGGTCTTTCTAGAAGGTATAACTAGTAATTTTTCCTTTCTGCATCATGCTAGTTATTTATGGAAATAATACCAAATACAAGAGGCTTACGATTCTAGTATTTCGAATATGTTTTTCGATGTTGTGTTCTTTTGTTTTATTTTTCCTTGTGATTTGATTGTTCTTTTCGGTTAACCTAAAGTTATTTTAGGAAATTAAATATTAGATTTCTATAAAAGGTTTTGTCTAGTCGGTGGTGGTTGCTCCCATATCCAAGAAGGCCATGTGCCTCACCATGTCAGTACTGGGAACCAATTATGGAAATTAATATTTAATGGAATTAATAACTTAAGGTGATTTGGGTCGAACGTGTTAAGTTCCGCAGGAGACCCAAATCAAAACCTAAAAGAACGAATAGATTAAGTTTTGGATCAAACGTGTTAAGTTCCGCAGGCGATCCAAAATTTAATATAAAAGAACACATGGTAGCTAGGAAAAGGTTCAGACCTTTGTACAAAATTTTTGTACAGTGGAACCTCTAGGTTTTCCGAGTAGCAACCAACAGTGAGATTTTGCAGTTGGTTTAGGAACAAGTCTCTCTTGGCAATCCGAGAGTCTCGGGTTCCTTCTTGGAGCTCGATGAGCTTGTTCCACAAATCTTTTGCACTCACAAAAGGACCTACCTTGACAAGTTGATCTTTGGCTATCCCGCATTGTAGAGTGACCACCACCTTGGCATCGGCTTGTCCTTTGCGAGTTTGCTCGGCGGACCACCTTGACGATTCTAGTTCCTTACCTTCTTCATCCTTCGGAGGTGTGAACCCTTCCTTGACCGAGAACCACATGGAGATGTCGATCTTGAGGTAGTACTCCATACGGCTCTTCCAATATTGGAAGTCCGCTCCGTCGAAGTAGGGTGGACGATTGGTGCTAAAACCTTCCTTCATAGCCATCTTCTTGCTCTTTAGGGTGTTAATCCGGATGAAGAGCGCCTTGCTCTGATACCACTTGTTAGGACCTCCGGATGGTTAGAGAGGGGGGGTGTGAATAGCCTCCTTTTAAAAACTCAATCAATTTCCTCACAAGAGTTTGTTAGCACAGCGGAAATAAGAAAAATGAAAACTGATGCAAGGAAAAGGGACAAACCACCACTAACAAAATGATGTACGAGGTTCGGGGATAACTTGCCCCTACTTCTCGGCGTGTCCGTAAGGTGGACGATCGGTAGATCACACCCCGGACAAAATCCGGCTAAGTATTTCTCCTTCTCGGTGGAGTAACCTCTCCACAAAGTCACAGAGATGATTTGAAATGAAGCACAAGACTTACAGAGATTTGTGGCTGAAAGAATGAGCAAATGAACTTACAGCCACGATGAAAGCAACGTGCAAAGATAAAAGGATTCCTCAGCCAAGAGCTCAACAACACAGCACACTTGCTTCGGTCGACAGAGAGTTTTTCCAGAACCTTTCGTTGCTAAAACCTCTCTTCTTCCTTCTTCTTATCCCTCTGCTTTCTCACTGTCTTCAGCCAGAGCCGAATCGCTGTCACCTGTATCGTATCACTGCAACCAACTCAGGCATCGCCAATCACTCTTACTCCTCATCTGGTTCTCTGAACTCACACCAATACCATCCATGGTCTTCACTGGTGTCTCTGAGCTCAAACCAATGAGCAAGAGTCAAACTGTTGCCAACTGATCGCAGCCAGTCAACGTTACGCTCGAATTGCACCACTTGCAGTGAAACACAGCACAAAGGGCATTTGTTCTTATTCTTCTGATGGTGCTTAATTTGAAATTAAGCAGCGCACACACAGCAACAACTCAAAAATCTCACGAGATGATTTGATCGGTGAATCGAATCGAGAGAAACGAGAAAACAAACAACATTGTGGATCGGTCGGCGAGGCCGATCCATACTCTGACCGATCGGGACACACACGATCGGTGCGGGATATCTTGATCGATGCGTGGACGATCGGCCTATAAATGGATCGGTCCTGGCCGATCCCCTATGGTTCACGAGTCTTCGTAAACTTATTGCGATCGGTCACGGGCCGTCGGATAACCAATCTTACGTGGTTCTTGATCGGTCCGAGCCGTCGGATAACCAAAACTTACGTGGTTCTTGATTGGTCCACCGACCGATCGGATACCTAAGTATCCTTGGATCGGTCGAAAACTGATCCGGACAACGGTATCCGGATCGGTGCGTTGACCGATCGATGCCTCTGATGGGTTTTGAGCTTCGACCCTAAACCTAACGTCTTCTGGTCGAGCGAGCTGGGCCCCTCTCGACCTAGTCCGGAGAACGAGCTGCCGAGCCCTCTCCGACTTCCAGGTCCGGTCCAGAGACTGAGCTACCGAGCCCTCTCCGACTTCCACGTCCGGTCCAGAGACCGAGCTACCGAGCCCTCTCTAACCTAGTCCGGAGAACGAGCTGCCGAGCCCTCTCCGACTTCGTCCGGTCCAGAGAACGAGCTACCGAGCCCTCTCCGACTTTGCGTGCCAAGTATCCGTACTCGGACTTTTCCTCTCCACATGATCAACCTTGATCATTAATCAGTCTGAGTTTAATTAACATCTGATACAAACTTAAATCAGTGTCAACATCAAAACAATAGCCAGGTCAGACTATATCAATAAGCAAGACTCTAAGCGCTCGAACCGGATCCTGGTACCCCAAGAGCCAATAAACTGTCGATGATGAGCCATTTTAGAATAGATAGAGGCAACCATATCCAGGCGCTTAGACTTGGTCGAAGTGCCCGGGAGCAACCATGTCAACAAATTGCTAGTTGAGACTAGTGGGCTATATATAAAGCCTGGTCTTCAAAGTTAAAACAACACACTTGTATTTGTTTTCAATTTTCATTTCGTTTGCACTTAACTACTGTAAGAGGCTTCTCCGCTTTCAACAAAGGAGACTTTCTATTGGAGTTTTCACTACCTTAGATTAGCAACCTCCCCGATTGTAAACCAAGTAAACTTAAAGACTTCTCTTACTTTATGTTTATGTTTTTATTTTTTTAAACTAACGTGTGTTCCGTGCTAAGTCTTAAAAGCAAGAGAAAATTCTAACTGTAAATTACAGGGCTATTCACACCCCCCCCCCCCCTCCAGCCAGCTCACTGAGACCATTAGACCTCACCTACACCACTAGGGTATTAAGTAGAGACTTCATACTATCCCCTACTATTATAAGAGAGCATTTAGGACTTAGACTCTCAGCATCTACTTTCCTATGTTACCCTCCCAAGGTCTTACCATTTGGTGATCCTTACTCCCACATTACATTAGATATGATATACTCATATTTTTTTAGGGGAGAGTAGAGAGTACCTACTGTGACTCAGTTCCAATCCATCACACTTAGGATTCAAGACTATGTCTTATATAAGGTCTTAGTATTATATATTCTATTCCTGACTACCAGAGATATCACCATGATTTGACCATTTCATTTATTTCTACTTTATGCATTATATCATAGGCTTGACATAGACATTATTCTACACATATTTCATGTCATCATCTACTCAGCCAGTATTAGCACTAGCAAAAGGATTCACATGCCCCACTGCCACATTCTGACCTCACTCTTAGCATCATTTAGGGTTGAAGTCACCGCAGATGATGTCAAACGCCTAAGTGAGTTTGATATAGTAGGTGCTAGGAACCTATCATTAGCTAGTGTTCATATAGATGATGATGAAGTCATCTCATGGAGGAGAGAGGGCCAATATCAGCCTATTGCTGGTTGCTACTCGGAAAACCTAGAGGTTCCACTGTACAAAAATTTTGTACAAAGGTCTGAACCTTTTCCTAGCTACCATGTGTTCTTTTAAATTAAATTTTGGATCGCCTGCGGAACTTAACACGTTTGATCCAAAACTTAATCTATTTGTTCTTTAAGGTTTAGACTTGGATCTCCTGCGGAACTTAACACGTTTGATCCAAATCACCTAAGTTATTAATTCCATTAAATATTAATTTCCATAATTGGTTCCCAGTACTGACGTGGCGAGGCACATGGCCTTCTTGGATATGGGAACAACCACCACCGACTAGACAAAACCTTTTATGGAAAGCTAATATTTAATTTCCTAAAATAACTTTAGGTCAACCAAAAGGAACAATCAAATCACAAGGAAAAGAAAAATAAAAGAACACAACTTCGAAAAACATATTCGAAATACTAGAATCGTAAGCCTCTTTTATTTGGTATTATTTCCATAAATAACTAGTATGATGTGGAAAGAAAAATTACTAGTTATACCTTATAGAAAAACCTCTTGATCTTCTACGTATTCCTCTTCTAACCTCGGACGTTGTGTGGGCAGCGATCTTCGAGATGAGAAACCACCAAAGCACCTTCTTCTCCTTTCTTCAAGTTTGCCAAGCACTATGCTTCCAAGAGATGAAGATCTTTTCCATCAATCAAGCTCAAGGGATGTAAGCTTTCTCTCCTTCTTCTCCAAGCTAAAATCCACCACTTGATCTTCAAGGAGGAAGAGAGGTCCGGCCACAAGATGGAGAGAAGAGAAAGAAGGAGGCCGGCCACACCAAGGAAGAAAAGAGGAGAAAATAATAGAGGTTGTTCACCCTTGAAGGCTCCTCTACCTCCTCTTTTATAATCCTTGGTCTTGGCAAATAAGGAAATTTTAATAAAAACTTCCTTAATTCTTTTGCCATGAAAAGAAAATTTTATTTTAATTAAAATAATTTTTCTTCTCACTAAAACATGGCCGGCCACTTATTTCCTCAAATCAAGGAGAGTTTTAATTAAACAAGAATTAAAACTTCCTAATTTGTTTCCAGAAATTTATAAAAATTTCTCCAATAATTTTATCCCTTCATGATTGGTTTATAAAAAGGAAATTTAATAAATTAAAATCTTTCTTTTAAACATGTGGATAAAAAGAAAGTTATCTCTAAAAATTAAAATCTCTTTCAATCTACAAATAAGGAAAGATATCAAATCTTTTCTTAATCTTTTGTAGAAACTTATAAAAGAGAATATTTAATTTTTAAACTCTCTTTTAAATCATGAACATGTTTAAAAAGGAAAGTTTTCTTAAAATTTAAAATCCTCCTTTAATCAACAAATAAGGAAAGATTTCAAATTTTAAACTCTCTTTTAATCATGTAGATGATTTACAAATAAGGAAAGTTTTTACCAAAAATTAAAACCATCCTTTTAAACTACAAATAAGGAAAGAGATTAATCTCTTCTCTTAATCTTTTGTAGAAAGTTATAAAAGGAAATTTTAATTTTTTAACTCTCTTTTAAAAACATGATATCCACATAAGAAATAATTTTAATAAAAATCCTTTTAATATTCTAGTGGTCGACCACCTAAGCTTGGGACCCAAGCTTTGGCAGGCCACCTTCATGGCTCATCCACTTGGTCTTGGCCGGCCCTAGCTTGGGCTCCCAGCTAGCTTGGTCGGCCCCATTGGATGGGTAAGAAGGTGGGTATGCGGTGGGTATAAATCTCTATATACTAGAGGCTACGATAGGGACCGACAGGAGGAATTGGTTTTGGTCTCCAGATAAAATTAAGCATCCCATGTTCACCCCGAACACAACTTGATTTTATCAATAATAATTCATTCCACTAGAGAACTATTATTGAACTACCGCACCAATCCCAAATTACATTTTGGGCTCCTTCTTATTATGAGTGTGTTAGTCTCCCTGTGTTTAAGATAACAAATGTCCACTAATTAAGTAAGTTACTGACAACTCACTTAATTAATATCTTAGTCCAAGAGTAGTACCACTCAACCTTATCATCATGTCGGACTAGGTCTACCTACAGGGTTTAACATGACAATCCTTATGAGCTCCTCTTGAGGACATTATCAACCTAGTATCTCTAGGACACAGTTTCCTTCTATAATCAACAACACACACTATAAGTGATACCATTTCCCAACTTATCGGGCTTATTGATTCATCGAACTAAATCTCACCCATTGATAAATTAAAGAAATAAATATCAAATATATGTGCTTGTTATTATATTAGGATTAAGAGCACACACTTCCATAATAACCGAGGTCTTTGTTTCTTTATAAAATCAGTATAAAAGAAACGACCTCAAATGGTCCTACTCAATACACTCTAAGTGTACTAGTGTAATTATAATCAAGATAAACTGATACCTAATTACACTACGACCTTCTAATGGTTTGTTCCTTTCCATTTTGGTCGTGAGCTACTGTTTATAATTTATAAGGTACTGATAACATGATCCTCTGTGTGTAACACCACACACCATGTTATCTACAATATAAATTAATTGAACAACTACATTTATCACAAATGTAGACATTTGACCAATGTGATTCTTATTTCTAGATAAATGTTTATACCAAAAGCTAGGCTTTTAGTATACACTCTAACAATCTCCCACTTATACTAAAAGACTAAGCTGCCATATCTGCTGTCATACATCTGATTCCCATCCCTTCAACATGCCCATCAAAAGCTCTTGCCTTAAGGACCTTAGTGAAAGGATCTATAGGTCATCACCTGATGCAATCTAGGCAGCAACAACTTCTCCTCATTTATACGATTCCTCGTATTGGGTGGTACTTGCGCTCTATTGTGTTTACTTGCCTTATAGACTTATGGTTTCTTCGAGTTTGCTATTGCACCAACATTATTACAATAAATTGTAATAATTTTTGGACAAACTAGAAATCATATCTAAGTCTATCTTGAGGTTATTGAGTCATTCAGCTTTTATGGCTACCTTAGAGGCTTGCCATATGCTAAGCTTCTATGGTGGAGTCCAGAAAAACACCTATGCTTATCACTCTTCCATAGTTATGACTTTACCTCCTAAAGTAAACACAAAACCCCGTGGTTGACTTGTTATTGTCCCTATCCGATTGGAAGTCAAAATCCTTGCAACCCACAAGGACTAAATTAACTGCCTTGTAAGCTAGCATATAATCTCTAGTGCCTCTAAGGTACTACAATATATGCTTTACTACAGTCCACTGTCCTTGTCCAGGGTTACTTTGATATCTGCTAACTATGCCCTTGGCAAAACAGATTTCTGATCTCGTGCATAGCATACATTAGACTTCCAACAGCCGTAGCATAAAGAACTGCCTTTATTTCCTTTATCTCCTTTGATGTCTACAGAGACATATCTTTAGATAAAGTTACTCCATCCTGA
Source organism: Zingiber officinale (assembly GCF_018446385.1). NCBI lineage: Eukaryota > Viridiplantae > Streptophyta > Magnoliopsida > Zingiberales > Zingiberaceae > Zingiber > Zingiber officinale. The sequence continues at coordinate 109,631,174 of NC_055997.1, forward strand.
AAAGATAAGAAACCTTTCTTGGAGTTTTGTATGCTTAAAACGAGCAAGGATTTTTCCGATGTATGAAGCTTGGGATAAGTAAAATATTCTTTTCTTGCGATCCCTTATTACTTTGATCTCAAGACTATATACATTCTCCCAAGTCCTTTATATCGAATTGTTTGGACAACCATACCCTTACTTCTGACAACATTTTGATATTGTTTCCAACTACCAAAAATGTTATCTAAGTATAGTACAAGAAATACCACCACGTTTCCATCACATCTTTTGTATACACAAGACTTATCCAGTTACTAAATCCATAGATCTGGATTACTTTGATAAATCAGATGTTCCAAGACCTTGAAGCTTTGCCTCAGTCCATAGACTGATTGAGCTTACACACAAGATGCTCTTAGCCCTTTGCAATGAACCCTTCTGGTTGCTTTATATGGATGTTTTCTTCAAGACTTCCATTAAGGAATGTTGTCTTGACATCCACTTGCCAAATAGATAAAAGAATCCGGATAAACTTAAGCATGACTACCAGTGAAAAAGTTTCCTTTTCATCAAACCTTGCTTTGAAAGTTACTACCTTTCTGTCTATCCCTCTTTTCCTATTATAGACCTTTTTATACCCAACGGCTTTTACACCATTTGGTGATTCTACAAGCTTCCAGATTTTATTAGAATACATATATTCTAATTCTTTTATTCATTACTCTTTGCCAAGATGCTGCATCTTTATCTTGGAGTGCTTCATCATATGACCGGAGATCAGGTTCATGCCCTCCAGAGATCGAGTCCAAAAACTCTCCCAAAACATGAACCTATTTAGGTTGCATAACAACCCTCCCACTACAATAAGACACTTTCTGTAATTGTGTATCAATTTGTGATACGAGTTGCAGTTTTCTTGTGGTATCTCATCTTGTACAGTTGGTACTAGGTTAGACATGTCCTTTATTATTTCCTTAAGAACAAATTTACTTATGAGCACGTGGTTCATTATATAGTCCTTTTCTAAAAATCAGTCATTTATGCTAACAATGACCTTCTGATTTTAAGACTATAAACCTACTTTTGTTTATCTAGGATATCTTACAAACAAGTGAACTCCTATCCAACTTATCATTATCTCTCTTTAACATATGTGCTGGATTACCCGAATCCGAATATGCTTCAAAATAGGCTTACACCTATTGAGCAGAGAGTTATGACTTTGGAAAGTTCACTTCCGTTTCCAGAGCATATCCTTAAAACAAATTTGGTAATTTTCTGAATAACTCATCATCTATCTAATTATTCCATAAGAGTCCTATACCTTCTTTCTACTACACCATTCTGTTGGGGTGTTCCAGATGCAGTTAGTTGGGATTGAAATCCAACTTCTGATAAGTGACTCCTAAAATCTTTCAAGAGGTACTTGCCACTACGATTTTCCAAAGTGACTTTTTACTTTAACATTTCTCCGCATCAGCCTTGTACTCTTTGAACTAATCAAAGCACTTAGTCTTGCGGTACATTAAGTAAATGTATTTGTATCTTGAATAGTTGTCTATAAAATAGACGAAATATTTGATACTACCTCTTGTCTGGATTGTCATAGGATCACACAAATCAGAATGAACCAATTCCAATATATCTTTGACTCCATTCCCCTTAGACTTAAAAGCTTCTTGGTTATTTTTCCTTTCAAGTAAGACTTGTAGGTTGGAAAGATTTCCACTACTAATGAACACAAAAGTTCATCAGCTACCAATGAATCCTACTTAAGTTAATATAACCTAGCTTTAGATGCCAAAGATATAATTGGTTCATTTTCGAAGGTTGCTTTCTCTTAAAATTAGAAGATGTGTGACTAATTTCCATTTGTTGCATCGTGGGAGTTATTGGATTATAAATTGTCAACCATCATACCAGAATAGATAACTTTCCTATTTTTCTTGATAACAACTTTGTTATCAAAATAGACACAATATCTATAATAGTTTAGAAACTGAAATCAGGTTCTTTCTAAACTTGGTATGTAAAGACAATTACTTAAAATCCATATTTTATTCTTATCAAAGGATAAACATCTCCCACTGCAACAGCTACCACTTTTACAGTAGTGCCCATGTGGACGGTGATTTACCTTTCATTTAGTTGTCGGGTTTCCTGGAACCCTGCAATGAATTGCAGACATGATTAATGGCATCTTGTATCTACACAGTACCGGTAGATAACTCCACTAAACATGTATCAACTAATGAATAAAATACACCTATATTGTTCTTAGTTCTAAGAGAAACAGTCTACCTTAATGTCCAAATTCTTTTTCCAATCAATTATAATTGGGACCACTAAGTCTATCCTAAAGTATATCAGCTAGGGTTTGACCATCTTCTAAGAATCACAAAAATATTTGGTTAAGACCAACTCCTTAAAAATCCCATGAATTTTGTATGCCACGTTAGTGTGGACGTATACAAATTCAAAGAGGAAATTTTATTATCTCGTCAACCTTACTTTATGACGAATAAAATTAATAGTTGGTCTATCTTTAATCAAATATTTGGTCAAGACTCTAAATTTAAAATAATATTGATTCCTCTAACAATACTATTTAAATTTACCAACACCTCAAAACACCGTGAATTTTGCATGCCACGTTAGTGTGGGCGTATACAAAATCAACATTTGTAAGAGGAGGGTTTTACCCATTAACTATCTTGTCAACGTAACTTTATGACAAATAAAATTATCTCAAACACCGTTAATTTTGTATGCCACGTTAGTGTGAACGTATACAAAATCAATCATTTGTAAGATGGGTTTTAACCCTTTAATTTTATTATCTTGTCAACCTAGTTTTATGACAAATTAATAGTTGGTTTCATTTGGTCACACAAATAATAGCAGTGACTCCGATGGGGAGGATACTATTAGATGTGTCTAAGTGTATACCATTACTTGACACTAAGTCCATTAATAAGATTATGCGCCTTCCGTTGGGGAAGATCACACGCTCTTAATTAACTACCTATAGTCATCCAAAAATGGAAGTCTGTTCTAGTGATCCGCAAACAAGCTCATCCGTTATGGAGGAAGGCACTCAGAGCCAACGCGCAAGCTTGTTTGCATCACTTACAAACCAGTAATGGAGACCATGGGATTTACTTAAAAATCCCTCTCCCACTTAGTTATTTATTAATGAGGAATTTTAACTATGCTAGCCTACTAAACTTGTAAACTAACATGCACACAATATAAAAGCAATAAATAGAAAATCTAATTTTCAACTATTATGGCTTTTATCTCTAGTTGTCCTCGTGTGTTGTCATCCCAAGCTGCTATTGGCCACCGCCAACGGGTCTATTGTCGCATCCATCTTGCTCCTTGTTCATTGCCTCCGGTCCTTAGAAGGTTCCACGCTTTGCAAGATTCGATCCATGACATAAATAGAATTTACAATTTTGATCCTATATTCCATAAAAGAATGTACATGTATCTAGATCAAAATAAAATCCTAATAAAACTAAATCCACTTCTGTATTTTATAATACAATCATGCAGACACATATAAATGCCCTTGACATGTCCAAGGGTCCAATCACACACATAAAACTATAAGCCATAATAGTTGGATCCTGCATCCACAAAGTTAGCACATCCTACTATTATCCTGCCTAAATTTTGTATGACATGTGCATAATTAAACTAATACTAAATACACAGAGGCAAAACCCTAGCTCTGATACCAATTGCTGGTTGCTACTCGGAAAACCTAGAGGTTCCACTGTACAAAAATTTTGTACAAAGGTCTGAACCTTTTCCTAGCTACCATGTGTTCTTTTAAATTAAATTTTGGATCGCCTGAGGAACTTAACACGTTTGATCCAAAACTTAATCTATTTGTTCTTTAAGGTTTAGACTTGGATCTCCTGCGGAACTTAACACGTTTGATCCAAATCACCTAAGTTATTAATTCCATTAAATATTAATTTCCATAATTGGTTCCCAGTACTGACGTGGCGAGGCACATGGCCTTCTTGGATATGGGAACAACCACCACCGACTAGACAAAACCTTTTATGGAAAGCTAATATTTAATTTCCTAAAATAACTTTAGGTCAACCAAAAGGAACAATCAAATCACAAGGAAAAGAAAAATAAAAGAACACAACTTCGAAAAACATATTCGAAATACTAGAATCGTAAGCCTCTTGTATTTGGTATTATTTCCATAAATAACTAGTATGATGTGGAAAGAAAAATTACTAGTTATACCTTATAGAAAAACCTCTTGATCTTCTACCGTATTCCTCTTCTAACCTCGGACGTTGTGTGGGCAACGATCTTCCGAGATGAGAAACCACCAAAGCACCTTCTTCTCCTTTCTTCAAGTTTCGGCCAAGCACTATGCTTCCAAGAGATGAAGATCTTTTTCCATCAATCAAGCTCCAAGGGATGTAAGCTTTCTCTCCTTCTTCTCCAAGCTAAAATCCGGCCACCACTTGATCTTCAAGGAGGAAGAGAGGTCCGGCCACAAGATGGAGAGAAGAGAAAGGAAGGAGGCCGGCCACACTAAGGAGAAAAGAGAGGAGAAAATAATAGAGGTTGTTCACCTTGAAGGCTCCTCTACCTCCTCTTTATAATCCTTGGTCTTGGCAAATAAGGAAATTTTAATAAAAACTTCCTTAATTCTTTTGCCATGAAAAGAAAATTTTATTTTAATTAAAAAAATAATTTTCTTCTCATAAAACATCATGGCCGGCCACTTAGCTTTAACCTCCAAATCAAGGAGAGTTTTAATTAACACAAGAATTAAAACTTCCTAATTTGTTTCCGGAAATTTATAAAAAATTTCTCCAATAATTTTTCCCTTCATGTTGGTTTATAAAAAGGAAATTTAATAAATTAAAATCTTTCTTTTAAACATGTGGATAAAAGAAAGTTATCTCTATAAATTAAAATCTCTTTTAATCTACAAATAAGGAAAGATATCAAATCTTTTCTTAATCTTTTGTAGAAACTTATAAAAGAGAATATTTAATTTTAAACTCTCTTTTAAATCATGAACATGATTAAAATAGAAAGTTTTCTTAAAATTTAAAATCCTCCTTTAATCAACAAATAAGGAAAGATTTCAAATTTTAAACTCTCTTTAATCATGTAGATGATTTACAAATAAGGAAAGTTTTTACCAAAAATTAAAACCATCCTTTTAAACTACAAATAAGGAAAGAGATTAATCTCTTCTCTTAATCTTTTGTAGAAAGTTATAAAAGGAAATTTTAATTTTTTAACTCTCTTTTAAAACATGATATCCACATAAGAAATAATTTTAATAAAAATCCTTTTTAATATTCTAGTGGTCGGCCACCTAAGCTTGGGACCCAAGCTTTGGCCGGCCACCTACATGGCTCATCCACTTGGTCTTGGCCGGCCCTAGCTTGGGTTCCAAGCTAGCTTGGCCGGCCCCATTGGATGGGTAAGAAGGTGGGTATGCGGTGGGTATAAATCTCTATATACTAGAGGCTACGATAGGGACCGAGAGGAGGAATTGGTTTTGGTCTCCCGATAAAATTAAGCATCCCGTGCTCGCCCCGAACACACAACTTAATTTTATCAATAATAATTCATTCCACTAGAGAACTATTATTGAACTACCGCACCAATCCCAAATTACATTTTGGGCTCCTTCTTATTATGAGTGTGTTAGTCTCCCTGTGTTTAAGATAACAATGTCCACTAATTAAGTAAGTTATTGACAACTCACTTAATTAATATCTTAGTCCAAGAGTAGTACCACTCAACCTTATCATCATGTCGGACTAGGTCCACTGCGGGGTTTAACATGACAATCCTTATGAGCTCCTCTTGAGGACATTATCAACCTAGTATCTCTAGGACACGGTTTCCTTCTATAATCAACAACACACACTATAAGTGATACCATTTCCCAACTTATCGGGCTTATTGATTCATCGAACTAAATCTCACCCATTGATAAATTAAAGAAATAAATATCAAATATATGTGCTTGTTATTATATTAGGATTAAGAGCACACACTTCCATAATAACCGAGGTCTTTGTTTCTTTATAAAATCAGTATAAAAGAAACGACCTCAAATGGTCCTACTCAATACACTCTAAGTGTACTAGTGTAATTATACAGTCAAGATAAACTGATACCTAATTACACTACGACCTTCTAATGGTTTGTTCCTTTCCATTTTGGTCGTGAGCTACTGTTTATAATTTATAAGGTACTGATAACATGATCCTCTGTGTGTAACACCACACACCATGTTATCTACAATATAAATTAATTGAACAACTACATTTATCACAAATGTAGACATTTGACCAATGTGATTCTTATTTCTAGATAAATGTTTATACCAAAAGCTAGGCTTTTAGTATACACTCTAACAAGCCTGACCCAGAAGACCAGTCTCAACTTGAACCAGATCATCCCCGACAGAGGAGGACATGCCTGATACTTATATTCTTGCTAATCTTCTTCAGCTACCTTCACCTCCAGCCCCTCCTACCCTAGAAGATAGAATCATCAGACTTAAGGAGTCCTCCACCAGACTTGAGGAATCTGTAATTGTTGGTGCAGCAGGGTCGGCAAGAGGGGAGGGGTGAATTGCCTGCAAATAAAGAATACCCTCCTCAAGACTTTTCAACTCAAAAAAAAAATAGCAACAATAACATATAAAATAGCAGTAATAAAAGAGAGACAGGAAATTTAACTTAGTTACAACCCAGGGGGTTGTTAATCCAAGGCAGTCGAACAGCTCCACTAGAATGTCTCCTTCACTGTAGGCGGAGAAGCCTTTTTTATACTAAGAATGCTCAGAAGTTGCTAGGAACTTAATACAGAGTTGAATAAATAATTTCCTAGCTCCAGGGGCCTTTATATAGCTCCTGAAAATCCTATCTCGAGTGTTGAGGGTGCCTCCAACGAGGTTGAGGGCGCCTCCAAGGGGTTTGATCGGATAAAACTCTATCTGATTGCAAACGATCACTTTGGCCAGGTCGAAGGCGCCTCCAATGGCCTTGAAGGCGCCCTGGACTGGTTGAGGGCACCTTCAAGGCAATGAAGGCGCCTCCAAGCCTGCAGTCAGCACAGGCACCTTCAGCAATTCGTTGAAGGCGCCTCCAGCTAGCTTTTTCAGCTCCTTTTGACTTGTTCTCTTCTTCCGAGGCTCCGATTGCTTGGGTGATTACGACCAACCGAAATAGGGCTCACCTGAACCCAATTTCTGGCCTTCTCCTCGAGCAGGCTTCCAACCCGATTTCTCGTCCCTCGAACGCCACGCACGTTCTTCTCGTCCATCGGTGTACTCTTCCGCAGTTTTCTCGTCCTTCGGACGCACCGAGCTCGTCAGCTCCCTTCCCATGTCGTCCTTCTCGCTAGATGCGTCTTCCGCTCGACTTCCTACGCTCCTAAGCTCCTGCACACTTAGACACAGGGATCAAATAACAAGCAGGACCTAACCTAACTTGGTTGATCACATCAAAACAACCGCGGGAGTCCAACAATCTCCCCCTTTTTAATGTGCATCGACCTAAGTTCAAGTTAGGAAAAAAAAGACAAGTAGTAATTTTAAAGAAATTACTAAACTAACATTTTAAGCAAAAGATTGTAATTACAGAATTTGCAATACTAAGTTAAAAAAAATTAACTTCCCTAACTCCCCTAAACTTGTACCTATTTCTCCCCCTTTGATCACATAAAAAAAACATGGGGTAATAATTATCAAGAAAAAAATTTCAAGTTTAAAAACAATTTTCTTAAGTAAATACTCAAGTTTTAAAATAGATCATTTTCAAAAGAAATTCAAAAAAAAAATGTTCTAAGTAAATTTGCTAACTTAGGCCAAAAAATATTTTTGAGAATTTTTCTAAGTATAAAAATACTTTTGAAAACTTTAAAAAAAATGTTTGAAAAAACTTTTTAAAGCATTATTTAATTCTAATTTTAATGCTTTACCAGAAAGTTAATTAAATATTTTATTTCAATATTTTGGCTTCCAGGTCGTGACGAGGCACTAGGCCTTCTTGGTTATTGAAGCAACAATCACTTCCTTAGACAAAGCCTCATAAATAAATTTTAACGTTTAATTTTCTCGCTGAAAGCTTTAATTAAAAAAAAAATAGTCTAGAAAAGATTCTGGAATCCAGTAAAGGTTCTTTCCTACTGGATTAATCAAGAACTTAGAGGGTACATAATTTTTGGGAACTTTCCTAAGTTGTCCCTGATGTTTTCTAATGTACCAGTTTAATTTTCCATATAACTTGAGTTTTGATTTTGGAAATTTATTTAAGCATGTATAATCATTTTTCAATTTCATTTTTCAATTTCTCATTCTCTAATTTTAAATTATCGTGCATTTCTTGTGGGCATGCTTTTGCTAAGTTTAACTTCAACTCATTATTCTCCTTTTCTAATTTAACTAAGTCTTTAATGAGAACTTTTATGAATTCAAAAGACTGCTTGGGAGTTAGTTTATGTACCTGACTTACCTCTATGTCTGATGCTCTCCCTTCATCGCAGCTTTCTTCTTCTAATGATTCTCTCACTTCATTTATGCTCATTTCTGAGCTGGACTCCTCTTCTTCTATTTGATGATTGGCCATTAGTGCTACTCCTGAGAATGCTTCGCCTTCTGATTCTGAGGATGACATTTCATCCCATGTAGCCTTCAGACTCTTGCGCTTTGAGGACGTCGGTCTTTTGTACTTTTCTTTTTCATTGTTCTTTTTCTTCATCTTCGGGCAGTCATCCTTGATATGTCCTTCCTCATTGCAGTTGTAACATCGGACCGTCCTTTTGTTGCGTTGATATTTCCTCGACTGCGATCTAAATTTATTAGTTTTAATAAATTTATTTAACTTCCTTACCAATAGCACCGCTTTAGTTTCATCGATCGACGCTTCAGAGTCGGGATCAACCTTTTCAACTTGTAGGGCAATATTGAGATTTGGCTTCTCTACTTGTTTAGGCTTTGCAATTTGAGACTCATGAAGTTCAAATGTAGAAAACAGATTTTCTAAAGTACTTACCTCAAAGTCCTTAGAGATGTAGTATGCATCTACTAAGGGCACCCATTCTGGAGACCTTGGGAAGGCATTGAGCACGTACCGGATCGAGTCTCGGTTTGTTACCGATTCTCCAAGGTTGTTCAATTGCATTATCAGCTCCTTAATTCTCGCTTGAAGTTGCGCTACCTTTTTGTCGTTGTTCATCTGGAGATTAGTCAACTGAGTCTGGAGGATGTCGCGCCTTGCTAATTTTGCTTCTGATGTGCCTTCGTGGAGTTCTAGGAATTTTTCCCAGAGGTCTTTAGCGGAGTCGTAGCTTCCGATTCGACTTACCTCCTAGGACGGCAGAATGCTGAGCAGGTGAAATTCTATCTTTCCGTTGGTCACGAAATCGGCTTGCTCCTTTTTTGTCCATTGGTACTCTTCTTTATCTGTTGGGGTTGAAACCCCAAATTTCATAGTTAGAAGAATGTCAAAATCTGTTTTAAAAAATACCTCCATTCTTCGTCTCCATATAGCGAAGTCTCCGTCAAACTTCGGGGGATGAATGCTTGTTCCGGCCATCATCTTGATCCTTGTGCTTCAGTCGGTGGTCAGTCCTTCTGAGGTGGTCTAGCTCTGATACCACTTGTTGGTGCAGCGGGGCCGGCAAGAGAGGAGGGGTGAATTGCCTACAAATAAAGAATACCCTCCTCAAGACTTTTCATCTAAAAAAAAATAATAGCAACAATAACATATAAAATTGTGAGATCTCGGAAAAATTTAAATAAATAAGGTTATTTGGGAAATAACCTTATAGAATTTTTCCGGAATTTTTAGAAATTTTCTGGGGATTTTTCGGAGCTCGTACGACGAGTTTTGAGGAGATCAATTCCGGGTACGGATAAGGCCTATTTGGGATACCCATTTAAGTGAGGAAATGTTTTTAATTATAAATCATTTTCTTTTCTTTAAATTCCCTTCCCAAGTGCCGTTTCCCCCAAACCCGACGCCGATCACCCGAGTCTTCCTCCTCTCCTTACTTCCCCGATCTCCCTTCCGTCTCTGTGCTCTCCCTCTCTCGCGGATCACTCGGCGCCGAGGCCGAAGGAGACTCATCATCGGAGCTCGACGGTGCCGAGGAGCTGGATCCGATCGGGGGTCCTGATCCGGTGAGTTCTGCGGCTGAGCGTCAACGGCGAGGTGGCTAGGGCACGGTGAGGAGCAAGATTCGCCGACACCCAACCGATCGACCTCCGTTCTTCTCTCCTCGCGCTGCTCATAGTGCGATCCACCTCTTCAATGGCCGGATCTGGATCGAGCCGTGCCACCCGACCGCCGGCGTGAAAGGGGCGATTAGGGCTTCAAAGGTAAGCAATCGAACCTTCTGTTGCGTTCTTGTTTCAATCCATGCCTTAGATCCATCGCCGGAGCTTTGCCCTTTGGATCTTTTGGTGCTAGATGATTTTGATCCTCTTCTTTGTGGCTGATTTAGATCACGGGATTGATTTCCAGGTGAGGTTTGGTGATCAGTGAAGTGAGGGTCTGTTGCTGTGAGGCTGGAATTGTGATCATTGCGGTGAAATTGAGGGCTGTGGATCAATAGGTGTGGCTAGGTTTCTTGTTCTTGATTCCAGAAATTGCTTGGTCTCGGCAGCAACAATCCTCTTATCCCAATAGCCACAGTAGCTGTGGAATTGAGGTATGGTTTTTGATCTTGCTGTAGGTTAGTTAATTTAGGTTTATGATATGAATTAGGAGTATTTGGATTACTAGTTGTTGATTATGATTAGATTTATTTACGTAGATTTAATCTAATGGAATAATTAGGGTTAAGCAATTAACCCTAATTAACTATTGGATCTAATCTAAGTTTGGATTTCTAATCAAATTGGTGGTTAGGGAATAGGTAACTAACCCTAATCGACCATTAGGTTTAGTTAGGTAAGTTGTGGTTATGTGATTAGGGTTTTGCCCTAATTTGATATTAGGGATTTTACTTAGCTATTCATTTGGATTTAGCTAAATAAAATATATATATTGTTTGTTGACACAGGATTCTGATTCGAGACAGGCGTCTCGACGTTGACTTCGGATTTGGGATTGTACCTTCTATTTGAGGCGGGTACCCTTTGACTTATCTTTTGATAATGTCTTATGATATGTGTAGCTTATATATATTTACTAGTGGTAGATAGTAGATCATTTCTTCCCTGGTTTTAGCTAGTTGATACCTATCACATGTTTCATCTGCTAGTTGCTTTACTTCAGGATTGGGTATTATATCTCTTGCCATGTGTATATATGATCATAGAGAATGCATATCTATAGTGCTCTACTCTACTGGATTAGTTGCTTTACATGTGTGATACATGCTCTTGGATTCATGATACTTACATCATTGTTATATGTGATGTCTTTGGATTTATGCTGTTTATTATCATCGTTATATATGTGTTTGTCTGTTTGGCATCTACACATATGGAGGATATGTTCAGGTATGATATATTGTAGCCGCATGCACCATATCGCATGATTGCATGCTGGGCGATTGACGACTCCATTATTGTTGAGCTCGTCGGCCGGCTACATTGACCTGCGCACCACGTGACCACTGCATGGGTAGTGGCACAGCACACAGG